>NW_013669049.1:108981-110731 GCF_000517525.1 Limulus polyphemus
TTTACAAACGTTTTAACAACGAACGTTAACTTCAACAATACTTTTTGACTGCAGTTCAATTACTCACTACCTACACACACACACACATTACACTGTTCCCGTCACGTTGTGAGCGTCTTATATATATACCAGACTAATATATATCTAGTAAATGCTAGGGCATTCACGAAGGAACAATACTTATCATTCTGTAAAATTCCCATATACTTGTACCAAGGGTATGTCATAAGGCAGGCTGATTTAGTTGATCTATCTAACTTAAATCACTATAACAATCAGTTTAAGTATTTGCTGACATGTATTGATGTGTTTTCTGAATATGCATGGTTTGTCCCGCTCAAATATAAGAAAGAGGTGACACTCGTAAAAGCCTTTAAGCTAATTCTAAAACAAGGTCGTAAACACTGTAAACTTCAAACTGACGCTGTAAAAGATTTAAATAATCGTCTGTTTCAACATTATCTTAAGGAACAAGACATTCATTTCTGTACAACACATAATCAAGTAAAAGTGTTTATAGTTGAATATTTTAATCGTACTCTTAAAATTAAAATGTGGCATTATTTTACTCATAAATAAACGTAAAAATATATTATAGTGTTAAAAACCTTAGTTTGTATCATTGCAGTATTAAAATATGACCTGTAACAGTCTAAAATATCACGCTTTTACAACCTAGGTTCAGTAAACAATCAGTTTATTAAATTGTAGCAACACTTGGAATTAAAGTTAGCACTTACAGTTAATAAACATAAATATCAATATTAATTATTTCAAGTGATGAAATTAAGAAAACGAACCAGAAGAAGAAAAACTAATTACAAAAAACAATAAAAACAAAATATTCCAAATGGGAATTTGTAGCTTGAGTAAATAATGCAGACACTCTTTCCAGCCTTTTTTTGTTTACTTTTTTGTAAGCTTGAAAATATTGATCTTGATTCAGCTTGTTTCTGTACTTTTCTCATGATCCCTATTCCCCCCTTTTAAATTAATAACATTGCATTATTCATTTGCTCAAACTAAAGCCTTATCCATAGGTCTTTGATAATTGACAGGTGCATTTTTAAGACCAAAAGGCATGACTTTCATTTGATAAGTTCTGTTATCAGTTATGAAGACAGTTTTATGTCGATCCTTCATGTTAACCCTATTAGACCCAGCTATGCAAATTGCAAATAAAACCCTATAAGACCTGGTGCCATTTTAAAATTCCTTTCTGTGTATGTCACAAAATGTTACTCGGATACATTCAAATTTTAATTTAACCATATTAGTATCAATCTATTTTAATGAAATTAGCAGTATCAAGAACATTATAATTCAAAGTCTTATCTAAGTTTTATACCTTTATTTAAAAACAAACCTCTAAAACAATAATTAAAACTTCAGTTTTGTTGTCACTTGATGTGCTCATGGTTAAAAATTCTCAACTTTTTAGATGATGTAGAAGGAACAAGTGTGTGTAATGTAGACGTTTTCGTGCAGACGTTCAAAGTACACGTTTATAGATTATTTATTAGTAACTTGAGTCGAATTCCAATTTTAGTTATACAATTTTCAAGTTGAAGATAAGCCACACCCACTTTCGATTGGTGTTGCTAAGCGACTGTTTTAACTTGAATGGCATGCTTATAACCAATAGAAAGAGCAGATATCTGACTGTAATGCTTCAAGCTTAGCAGGAAATATAAGATAAATTAGTTTACAGAAGTAAAGCAAATTGCCACTAAGTCCATTGCTGAGATCA
>NW_013669049.1:111763-113995 GCF_000517525.1 Limulus polyphemus
CTTTACAAACTTAAGACTTAATAAATATATATATATATATTGCCTGTGAAAGTATTGTAATATTTTCTGATAATCTGCCAAATTATGTTAACATACACTTACTAACTTAAAAGTAATAGCATGAAACTATAACAAGCCCATGCTTGAAAATGTGATAGATAGTTAAATTGCATTCAGGTTTTACTTTTATGTTTTAGTTACTTATGTATTATTTGTGTTTTAAAATTCAACCTTTCAAGGTTTAATGATTTTTCATAAAAAAATTTAATCTTTGCCTCCTTGAGGCCTAGAAAAAAAGGCAACTGCAAAACATTTTGCTGGGGGCTAAAGTGCCTCTGCCTGCAGGCACCAGTCGATTTGTGCCCACATATATAATCAAATATCAAGAATAGCAAAGAAAAATATAACTTTTAAAATAAGGTGAAAAGGTAAAGACCTGAAATTATGCATATAACCCCCAAAAAATATTTTAAGATTATTCAATTATTCAAAGGTGTGTATATATCTCCATTTTTTAATTTTAAACACACTACATTGATGATAATATCTAGTTAGTGATATGGCAGAGAAAATGGAAAATAAAATATAACTTTTGATATTCATTTAGAAAGTTCTCGAGGTAATGCAAGTGAAATGTGAAACTGTAAGATAAAAATAGCAGTTTTTATTTAACATGGAACAAGTGCAAATAACTACATTAAATAATGAATTTTTATGAAAAAAAATCAAAACTAATATTTTATTTTTCTAAAACTGCATACTTTTAAGAAAGTTTTTGTCAAATTTCAAACAATTTCATCCATTAGTTTTATTTTTGTAATGAAATATGATGAGAGCAACGTTACCTATGTGCAATGCGCATAGCCGGGTTTAATAGGACTCGAATCTAAAAATTGTACCAGATTTTATAAAATATCATTTGTAAATGGATATTGGACAGATTCTGAGACTTTGTATATCTTCCTGTAGTCCACACAGAACTTAAAATCATTTATGTTCTTCTTGACAATAACTACTGGGGAAGCCGAAGAAGACATGAAGGGTCCAATTAACTTATCATGGAGCAGTTCATCCACTTGATCATGCAGTACTTGTAATTTAATGGGAGAGTAGTGATAAGGTTTGCTAAACACTGGTTATTCATTAGTAATTACAATAATGTATTAATATGAATCTGAAGCCAGGTTTATTATTTAAAATATCTGCATATTTCAACACAAGTTGCTTTAATTGTTCACAGCTTAAATGTGAACATTGTAATTCTTCAGTCTCAGAGTCATGCCTAACAGATGACACATTTAATTCAAGAACATTTGTGAAAAAGTTTAGTGTTGCTTTCAAATTCGATGATGAGGAACCCACTTTGAGACTGATAATGGTTGGAGACGGCTTGAATGATGATGACAAAACCTTGTCGAAACGTTGTACATTTGCTGTTATGTTAAACTTATATTAAAGTTTTTCTTCATTACCCATTCAAGCCATCTCCAACCATTATTAGTGTTGCTTTGTTTTGCTGAATGAAGTCTAGTCCAATAGGACAAGATACAGCCAAATCTTTAATGACAACAAAACATTGGTCCACAACGCTACTTGCCACCAATAGTTTATTTCAAAATATCCTAGCTGTTGACAGTTAGTCATTACATCTGTAAGACACAAGTTATTAATTAAAATATTCGATCATTTCTCCTGATTTTTGGCATGTATTTTCATTTATTACTGAATAATCTGACCCAGTGTCAATACAACCTACTACTTTCACGACATTACATTTTTAGTGTTAGATGTGGCAGATCCATTTGAATTGTTGTTAAATAATTAATAGTGGATTTTACTTTCATGGGATTCAAAACCTTCTTTGATCTCTGCTCTTATTTTCCAACTGCTGTCCTTCATTTCTTTGCTCCCTGTTTCAATATTTCATTTTCTTGGAACAATGCATAGATAAGTGCGCTATTTGATTATAATTATAGCATCACACATGTCTATTATGGCATTCAATTACATTAATTGCTTCATATTAACAGTTCTTTGTTTATTATTCTAGTGATGCTCATATTGTTTCGTAAATTTTAGCACATCAACAATAGATACAACAGAGTGGCAGTCTAAGTATTATCGTAAAGAAGTTTCCAATTGTGATATTATACACTTCACAATATCTCTTTCTGTAGTTTCAGGGTTCCATAAGTTATAGGCCCGGCATGGCCAGGTGGTTAGGGAGCTTGA
>NW_013669049.1:114373-117538 GCF_000517525.1 Limulus polyphemus
CTGCCTTCCCTCTAGTCTTACACGGCTAAATTAGGGACGGCTAGCGCATAAAACCCTCGTGAAACTTTGCGCGAAATTCAAAACAAACAATCCATAAGTTATATGTTTTCAGTTTTCCGAATAAGTGACTCACCTGACTCTCCTGCATTAGCGTGGTACTTTCTACTAAATGGTTCCTTAGCCAATTAGATATTATCTAACACCACTTTAAATTCTCTACAGTGTTCAAAAGCCGTTTCTGATGTGAAAGCCTTCCACCATTCTGGTGCCCTTCTCCTCAAACAAGAAGCTGCAGTTTCCACCCATTTATTCTCAGGTACTTGATATATATAAAAATGTCTTACCTACCATCGAACTTCTCAACAGGCAGAGGCGATGGGTTGTCTGCAGTGATGCAAGTCGATGAATTGTTCCACAAGGTAATGGATAGAGGTTGAGGAGAGGGAGACTTCGTTTTTCTCACTATAGATAAATCATAATGTGTGTTAGCATTTCCACCTGTTACATCTGTTACGACAGCGGAAGTCACGTGACCCTAGTAACATGTCATGAGATTCTAGAAAGATCATGTCTGTTTCTGGAAACTCTAGTCTTCTCTACGTGCCCTCTATTTTTTATACATATAAGTGACGGCATATATATTTATATATAAGCAAATGAAGTGATGGCATAAAAGATAATTGCAGACAGGCAGAGATAGAGACGGAGAATTGAGTCAAGCGCGGTAGTAAGTAAAGTGCGTGAATCGTTCGTTGTGAATTATAGCATATGTTTAAGTTAAAGTGACTGTGGAAATTAAGTGTATTGCAAAGTTGAATTGAGAAAGAATAAACTAGTTTTATTTAAGAAAATACTTGTATCGCTGAGGTTTCTCGGAAAGTATGTCTACGAAAATTTAACAAACGAACACAAACATAACACATCAATACTGATACAGACTGTTTCAAACTTGACACGTTAGATTCACTAACTTCCATAGTTATTTCCAACACAAGTTAAGTTGTATTTAACTGAACTTGAATTATTATTGCTCAATTAATCACTCGACACTGAATTGAGAAACAAACAACTCAAAGTCACAACTCAACCTCTATGAAAATGTCCTTGTTTTGGCGCTAATGTAACAGTCTAAAATAACACACTGCCACAACTAGGGTTCAATAAAAACAATTTATTAAATTGGAACAACATTTGGAATAAAATTTAGCATTTACCAAAAACACAATTTATAACCACGTTCCTGGTCAGGACTTGACACTAATGTTAATGAACAATCAAACATAAATATTAATATTAATTATTTCAAAAAATAGATTAACCTCGAGGGCTCATTGGAAGCGGCCTTAGCTGAACTACAGTATCTGCACAGTTGGCATAATTTACTTGATGGTACAGAAAGGATCACTTTCTTACCTCACAAAGTCAGATCTAGACTTATTCTCGCTCTCCGTCCTACACATACAGTGATTAAGGAGGGTCAGTGGATAGAATAATATCCTCTGTCATTGGTGACTGACTGTGGACCAACCAAATTTTCTATATCAGGATCAGGAGATGAATACATAGATCTAGTACAATCATATCTACATGTGGAAACAAAGATTGTTAAATATGATGGGGCAGACATAGAAAAAGATTAATATAAGTTTGCTCCTTTCAATCTGTTCCATAATTCTCTATTTTCTTCAGCCCATGTACATCTGAATCACAAACTCTATGCCTATAAGGTGTACATAGAAACACTATTGATATTGTATATACAAGACTGTTTAGAGTAAGTGTTATTATTTAGTTTATTTTGTGGCTTAATATTCAATGATTGTTTAGTTTTAAGACAAGCGTGTTGAAGATGGATTGTTTTAAAAGAGTTAGTTGTGTCAAGTTTCGTTACGCACTCTGTACAAGTCGTTCTTTGTGTTTGCAATTACATTGTTGTCTAGGCTTTACTAATATTGTTGACGTCACGTTACTCGAACCTTCGGTATTTCTCTTATTACCTCAACTGAGTATTGTTACATTACAGCACCGCTCGCATAGTTTAGAGAAAGTTCGAGGCCTCAGTGAAATATATATATATATATATATAAATAGCGACCAAGCGAGTGCAAGTGAAGTGCAGTTTAGTAAGAAAATTAGTTTGTGAAAGGAAACGTGAAGTTAGCCAGGGTGTAGGTGGTTGGCCATAATGGGAGATATTTTAAAGTGAGATTCACAGTTTAATAGAGAAAAGGAGAATAATTTGTCTTGTCTAAGGGTGTTCTAAAGTAATTTAACTCATCTGTGTGGACTTTGGCGAAAAAAGACAATTATTTAAAGTTCGAGATACAACTGTGGTAACCCACAGGATAGCTTAAGTGAATTATTCACTGATAAGAGTAGAGAAAAATAGTTCGTCTTGTCAACTGGATTGTATAGTAACTGAATCACCCTGAGTGGATTTTTGACAACAAAAGAGAATTATTTAGAGTTATAGACAAAATGGTTGTTACGTATCTGCTTGTTTGATAATTTCCATTAGAAATTCTTTCCGAAGAACTTCAGCGATACAAAGCCTTTCTTGATTAAACCAGTTTATTCTTCCTTAATATAAACTTTTATTACACAGTAATTCCACAGTCAATACGTTTTTCGTCACTTTAAACTTAACAACTTTTATAATACATGCTATAAATCACAGTGATTCAGACACTTTACTTACTGTCACTACTGTTCGTTTCTTCAATTAACTGTCTATTTCTGCCTTCTCTCCCAGGCTTATATACTAATAAAGGGGCGTCTCGAATGCACTCGGACCTTTCCGATCATTCATGATCATTCGAGAAATTTCATGCACGCTACCAGCACCAAACGCGCCAGCAGCGTCACGTGATTTCCACTGTCGTAACACTGCCCCTTCCTTATTATTGTTCGACCCAAACAATAGCCACTTATATTAAACCAATAGATGATTAACAATAACTTAATTAAATGTACAGAATTTACAAAAAAAAATTAAGATACAACAAAGTCTCTTAATTTTACGGGACGTTTCTTCTCTCGTACTGATCTCCGTCTCATTGGCTTCTTCTTCACGTGGGATTCATCTGCTCCATCAGGGAATGTCCCATTATTGGTGGAGGGAGTAAGACATCCCAGTCATCTTGGCAGGTATTACAAAACTTTGCC
>NW_013669049.1:117559-118880 GCF_000517525.1 Limulus polyphemus
AGCAATGTCAATGGCTACTCTTTCCATTGGTGCGCCAACTTGATATAACTTCATTGGAGCACGTCCCTTATGCTTGGGTTCCCTTTTAGCACAACATGTATTACATGGCCTGCACCATTCTTCCACATCTTGCCTCATACCTATCCAGTAAAATCTCTGTCGTAAGTGACTCAATATATTCTTAATTCCGAGATGTCCTCCTGTTAAACTATAATGGGATTGACGCAACACAACTTCCAGTTACTTCCTCGGTATAACCGTTTGCCAGGTCGCCACTTTCCCATCTGCAGTCTCTCATCTCCGGACAAGACTACCATCTTCAAGCTTCAATTGGTCCCATTGCGCCCAATAGTGCTTTGTCACGGGGCTTAGACTAGACACTTTCTCCTAACCAGGGTGCAAAACACTTACTTGTAGAAAATCAATTATTGGCTTCAAATCTTGGTCTTTCTCCTGCTCTGCTTTAATATCTATACCTGGTTCTACTTCACCATCATCAACTCCTTCAGTCACTTTGACTTCAGCTTGATGGCAGCTGGTTAGTCCAACCTCTCTTTTAACAGTCACCGGAACTTGGCCTTTGTTATTCCCAAACGTCATTTTATCAAAATCAATTACAAACTTCCTTGGTAGTAGATAGTCCAATCTTAATATGCATTGGTCTTCAATGTCAGCCAAGTATACTTTCTGTCTGTCTTTTATGCCCATGAGCACAATAGTTACCCACACTGGTCCCCACAATCTTGTAGAATGTCCTGTCACACCATAAAGCTTCTGTATGGCTTCTGGTACTCCTTCGTGATCTAACACCTTGATGCTCACAAGGGTTTGCTGAGACAAATAATCTATGACAAAGTTGCACCTTTGGCCATCCAGCTTTCCTGTCACATAGACGCTGTGTGTGCTTGGCATTTTACACCTAGCTGTAGCGACTTTCATGAAGGGGTTGGTGAGTGTCCCTCAACACCAACCACTACTGGTCTCCTTGAGGCTGACTTCTTGGTAATATTCTTCCTACACTGGCTCCTCAGATGTCCTTGCTTCCCACAGTTCCAATAGACTTTCTGGATAGCAGCCTTTCCTGCTGTGGCACCTCCCCTGTGTTGAAGTTTCCAGCATTGAGCTCTCTTGTGCCAAAGTTTATTACAGTGCCAGCAAAGTCCCTCAAACCTCTCTGCAACTGACCCTTTCTGGCCTTGAAACCAGATGACTGTAAAAACCTCGGTACCTCTGTGCTGGACCTATGGTAGGATTCAAATTCGAAAGCTCTAGCCATTGCATCCTGCATGGTACAGGGGTGGAAACTTCAACACAGGGGAGG
>NW_013669049.1:119736-122647 GCF_000517525.1 Limulus polyphemus
ATCGGGTGGTGCAGTTGGGTAGGCCTTGTGTGCCATGCTTTCCAAGTCCTGAGCCAACTCTTGCAGGCTCTCCTCTTTAGCACGGACTCTCGTCCTGAACCTAGCCCTGTTGACTTCTGAATGATTTTGGGTTCCGTACCTGAGTTCTAGAGCCACTACCAGTGCTCTATAGTTGTGTCTGTCGTCTGCTGACAAATGTCCAAGTATTTCCAGTGGTTGTCCCTTCAAGCTCGTTGCCAGATATACTGCTTTCTGCTCCTCTGTCCATCCATTCATCTCTGCCAGTAGCTCAAATTGTGCTCTATATGCTTCCCACGGTGCTTTCCCATCATATTCCTGTGGCTTCCTTCTTACTGAATCACTCCTAGTACTGACATTCATATCTGGGATGTGACTGAATATGTCTACATTAGGGTTTAGCTGCAGGTTCTGGAAGGGGCTTGCCATTGTCTGGGGCTGGTTAAGTCGATGGTTAATGTATCCTCCTTGTGTAAAAGACAATAAATCGTCCTTTAACGTATCTAATTCGCTTTTAAATTTACTAATGTTTTCCATTTGTACTTCTTGCCACTATTGTTGGCTTTCCTGTAGTTGCTGTTGATTTTCTTCCTGTTTCCTTTCTTGTTCCAGTTGCCACTGCTGTAATTTTTCTTCTTGTTTCTTTTCTTTTTTCTCCAACAACTGCTGTAATCTCTCTTGTTTATTTGGCTGTTCGAGCTGCCATTGTTGTGGGTTTTCTTGTAACTGCTATTGTCTTTCTTCTTTTTTCTTTTCTTTTTTCCTCCAACTACTGCTGTAATTTCTCTTCTCGTTCTTCTTGTTTCTTTTCTTTTTCTTCCAACAACTGCTGTAATCTCTCTTCTTGTTTAATTACTTGTTCTTCTTGTTTATTTTCTCGTTCTTCTTGTTTATTTTCTCGTTCTTCTTGTTTCTTTTGCTGTTTTTGTATTGCTGCCATTAAGTCTGCTAGGCTGTAGTTTGATTTGCCTTCTCGTTTCCATTTTTTATCCCACTCTCTAACACCAATTTGTTACGTCTCTGTTCGTTAGTTAATTTTCCGTAAATTCGTTCTGACGAAACTTTAGCGACACAAGTCCTTTCTTAAATAAAACTGATTTATTCTTTCCGAACACAACTTTACGATACACTTAATTTCAACAGTCGCTCTATACCAACGCTATAACTCACGTCTCACGTGGCCAACAATATTTTATCCGCATACATTCAATTATTCATTACCTCCACGTCGCTTCGTGGCCGGTCTTATATATACAAGACTATACTATATCTAGAAAGATCACGAGATTTAAGGAAAATACGTGAAAGTTCGAGAATGACGTGGCGGGATACTAGTCACGTGACCTCAATGTCGTAACAATATCATTAATATCTTTATGAGATCCAAATTTAGGTAATAATTTTTGTTTGAATACGTGTCTACATCTCTAATAGCCATAATATATACAATACTGGCCATGTACTGTTGAATAAGGTCCCTACACAACCTTCTTATAGCAAGTCCATGTTTGACAGTTCTTTTTGATGATTTCTTATGTTGTGATTATGTGGAGGCAGACCAAGGGAATAAAAATATTCTCCTTTCTTATTTCGACCAAAATAGATATAAACCCAGTGACTTCAAAGTTTATGGTTCAGATCCAAGTTGATGATGTACAGTTGTGTGTCTGAACGCTTAGGTAGCTGATTGCTGGCGAACTCACCACTCAGCTTATTTTGCATACAGTGTTCTTGCTTCTTAGATATTAGTGCTGATGTTTCTAGACTCATCAATTTCTAAGATGAACTGAAATTGTGCATAGGCTAGAACGTTTATAGTGTTAAGTAATGCTTTACAAAATCATATCCCAATGCATAAATTTCCCCCAAGGTAAAGGGTGAATCACCGGCAGATAGATTGGATTTAAGGTAAAAATCAAAGAATGTGTATCATATTGAGTATTCATCATATTCTATAAAAAACATCATTATATAACAATCAATAATCAATACATTCTATAACAAGACGTATAGGTACTTGACTTAAAAACGCATTATCAGTAGATGCTTGCAAGTTTTCCAGAGGAATTGAAAATGGTTTGCACTCTATATTGATTTGAAAGAATTTTATCAGTTTCCTTCTGCAAGGCTTTCACATGTGATAGAATAACCCACGGACTGATTTTGACTTTTATAAGGTAGAGAGAAACGTGTTGTAAAATAACCTTGAAACCAAATTCATCGCTTGACATAATACAGAATGGATCTTTATTTTAAACGAGGCACAGTTTTAAAGTAACAATAATTGGCAATAACTTGTTTG
Organism: Limulus polyphemus; assembly: GCF_000517525.1. Classification (NCBI taxonomy): domain Eukaryota; kingdom Metazoa; phylum Arthropoda; class Merostomata; order Xiphosura; family Limulidae; genus Limulus; species Limulus polyphemus. The sequence continues at coordinate 122,057 of NW_013669049.1, forward strand.
GCAAAAAGATGTTCCGAATGTAAACGGCCAATAATGTCGACAGTTTTACAACCTCAGGTCTTTGATTCTATCATTATCTTTAGCTTTAAAGTCAACATCGTGAAACTATAAGCTGTGTCGTTTACAGTCAGGTGATTTCTCTTGGCTTCTTTATTATAACTGAATAGTTAAGAGTTTTATGTATATGAGTGTTGGGCTGGGATTCTTCTGCAGTAGATGTCTGTTGGCAATAAATTCAAACAATAAACGGACATCACACACTCCACTTGTTTTAAAGTAATATATATTCAAAACAAGTTAAACTTATGTATGAAAATTCTTTACACTATAGGAAATAACTGTGTTACGACAGCGGAAGTCACGTAACACTGCTGGCGCGTTTGGCACTCGTAGCGTGCATGAAATTTCTCGAATGATCATGAATGATCGGGGATGCCCGAGTGCATTCGAGACGCCCCCTTTGTTAGTATATAAGCCTGGCAGAGAAGCGAGCGATAAACAGATAATTAAGGAAGCGAACACTAGTGACGGTAAGTAAAGTGTGTGAATCACTGTGATTTATAGCGTGTATTATAAAAGTTGTTAAGTTTA
>NW_013669049.1:123539-126456 GCF_000517525.1 Limulus polyphemus
ACTTGTGTCGCTAAAGTTTCTTCGGAACGAATTTACGGAAAATTAACTAACGAACAGAGACGTAACAATATGTTAATATATAAATTTCTTACAAGGTGGTTTATTGTAAAAACGCCTTTACTATATATGTCTTTTTATGTAGATCAAATATCAAAATGATTAGTATATGAAGGTTAATAAAGGTATTTAAAATTGAAAATACTGTCAGAGTGTTTTTAATTAATCATTTTTATGTAGGAAATATTAATATTCTCATATCATAATAGCCTTAGTTGTAGATCACGTGATGGAACAAAACAAATCTCATAGAAATTATCTTTATATGTCATAATGATACAGAATACAGTTACTCAATCCTATATGTTTAACCATTTTTACAGAGGAAATCAGATAGCTCACGTTGTGTGAATTTATCACTACATACTATAATTAAATATGTGAAAACCTATAATTATTGTCAATATCTAGCATTTTAAATTATAATTATCTACATTTATTGCCAATAATTGGCGTCACTTTCCTTTAATTATCTGTCATTACATACTGTGCAAATAGCGTCATGTCATGAGAATCTGCCATTACATATCACAACAAGAGAGGCACGCATACCTCCGCCATGCAGCATTGATCATATTGGGCGGCCCTCAAAAAATGTGAAAATATGTCCTTACGTCCGTCGTTATAAACGGACACGGATCATTTTTGGCAGAACAATGAGGAATAAGATTCTACACATGTCCACCAAGTTTCATTAAAATCTGATCCTTTTTGACTGAGCTATAGAACAAAAATAGGGTAAAAAATTGGTCCACATGTTAACAGATGGGGATTTTTTTATATTTTGGTGAACTTTGCTGTGACCTTCACCCTCCAAAACTAATCACTTCCTAGTTATGTCTTAGTCTATATTTATACTAACTTTTGTCGAAATCCATTCAGCCGTTTTCAAGAAATCTTGCTGACAAACACACACACACAGGAGTGAAAACATAAACTTGGTCATCTTCGGTGATAGAGGTAATTGGATATGATTGATTCATGCGAGCCTATAAATATTGTCAATAACAGGTATTTCAAATATGATTATCTACAATTATTGTCAATGATTTGCATTATTTCCTGTAATTATGTCATTACAAAGCATGCAAACTAAAAATTGTATTAATTCTTTGTTAGTTAAAGATTAACTAATTAATTGGATGATCGATCAATATTTAATGTGTTATTAATTAAAGGTTGATTAACAAATTGAATGATAAATATGCAAATTGAATTAATTAATATGCATATCTAATTAACTAAGTTATTTAACTGTTACACCCCTTATGCTCTCTGTGTAGACATATAGATATAATATTATTGTACGATAAGATTTTTAATCTCAGAACCTTTGCACTAATATTGACTAGAAGGAGTATTGACGTCGCCTGATGAGCTTATGGCTCAAAGTCTGGAACTATCTTTAAACTATTTCAATGTTAGAAAACGCAAGTTAGAATAGTATTAATGACTGTTTATCTGCGAGTTCCCTAGAGTAGATGTGTATTGATGAGTGTTTGTTTTGTAATTAAGCACAATGGGCTATCTGTGCTCTGCTCACCACGGGTATCGAAACCTGGATTCTAGGGTTGCAAGTCCACAGACATACCGCTGTACCACTGGGGGGGGGGGGCATTGATGAGTGACCAAGTTTATTAGTAAGTTGTCTGTTACTTTAATATCACGAAGTTTGTGTTTCAACTAAACACAAGAGATATGAAAAGAACCGCACAAAAAATAATCACAAAGTCAGTAAAATTGTGATATTATCGTTGTACAGAATTTATTTTATGTATTTATTTTTAATAATGAACGTTGTTTAGATTAAATTTGTATTTAAAAATATGCGTAGCTTATAGTGTCATATATGTATTGTGTGTAACGAATTTGTTATGTATTTATTTTAATAACAACGTTTGTTGGGATTGAGTTTATATGTACAAGTATGCCTAGCCCACAGTGTTAGTTACGTATGGCGAAACTCCCGCCAATTCTCCAAGATTGTAGAATATTCGTGAACGCAATAATCGAAAATATATCCACTTCCATAACTGGTGGCCCGGCATGGCCAGGTGGTTAGGATGCTCGACTCGCAATCAGAGGGTCGTGGGTTCGAATCCCCGTCCCACCAAACATGCTCGCCATTTCAGCCGTGGGGGTGTTATAATGTGATGGTCAATCCCACTATTCGTTGGTAAAAGAATAGCCCAAGAGTTGGCGGTGGGTGGTGATGACTAGCTGCCTTCCCTCTAGTCTTACACTGCTAAATTAGGGATGGCTAGCGCAGATAGCCCTCGTGTAGCTTTGCGCGAAATTCAAAAACAAACAAACCGTAACTGGTTAAATATAAATAAGTATTGTTGTCCAAACTTTCGAGAAATACATTTCTCGCAGATATAAAAAGACCAAGGCCAAATAAGAGAATGTACATTAGTCTTCTAGGAACCTGTTATAACCGTGTACGCTATAAACCGTGATTTTGCTAACTCCTATCAATGGGAAAATATACGACATTTGGCTGGAACAGTTATACATTTCGAACATCAATGGATTCTCATCGGTTGTTGGTATCTTTCCAAAAGTATTATTGAATTATCATCAGACATTAGTAGTTTTATGAAAATATTATCTTACTTCGACAGTCCAACAATTCAGTGTCTGACAAAGATAGCTAGCTTCCCGACAATTGTACATACATCGACTTCAAGTTAACTCACTGGATATTAAGGAGACTCTGAACTAGGAAGAAGACTTTAGGTTATATGAAACTTTGTTTGTAGTGATTAATCGTAATAGTTACTATTGTAAATTGTACTGCTGTACACTGAGTGGTCACAAGTAAATATACACCTAATTTTTCGTCATTTAACTGATTTAT
>NW_013669049.1:127355-130918 GCF_000517525.1 Limulus polyphemus
ATTAAAATTTAAATTATTTAACTCAGCTTTAGATTATTTCAAATTCTCAATACGTAACATAATAAATTGGGGGCTCGTCTAGGATTTGAATCAGAGACAAAATTCGATCTAAATTATAATTTAAATCATAATTGAATTTATATTTATCAGTGCCAATAGGATTTGATCATGTCGGATTATCAAGATTTTCTTGTATCACATTTTCTAAAACAACTAGAAAAATATAACAAAAATGAATTGCTCGAAGTTGCCAAAATTTTAGAACTAGAATTTAAATGGTCAATGACAAAAATAAACTAAAGAAGTGTATTATTGAAATACTAGTCGATTATGATTTGTTGCCTGAAGAACTATTAGGGGAATACTCTAGTGTCCCTACTAGCCAATCAGGGTTGAGTGATAAAGATAGATTAGAGATTCAGCTAAAACTCAAACAAGTTGAACTCGAATAAACTCGTATTATTGCCAAGAGAGAACAAACGACCTCGTATTGAAACCGAGAACGAACAAGCTCATATTGAAGCCGAGAAAGAACAAGCTCGTATTGAAGCTGAAAGAGAAAATAAATGTCTCTAGGCCGAAAAAGCTCGTATTGAAGACGAAAAAGAAATTATACTGAAAGAAATGGAAATTAGACTCAACACTGATCGACCTAAAATGGTTAGTAGTGAGCCCGATCACTGTTTCATCTAAAAATGACGTTATAGTTGAGAAGAATCCCAATGTGTTTCCCTTGTGTGCTGTGACTCGAGCTCAGGCTAAGAAATGAAGCTAAAAACAAATGATAGACATGGATTCAGAGGACGATATTATAGATTTGTCTCATATATTTGTTGGATCTGACGAGGATCTTGTGGATAATTGTCCTACTGACGATTCCTCAGTGAGGAACAACGATGGATGTGAGGGACCTTATTCACCTGGTAAAATCCCGTTTACTAAAAGGAAACTGATAGCTGAGCAAGAAAAAGATCCACAGATCTCTTCACTATTTAAATATGTGCTCCCGAAAGATGAACTGGAGAAAGTTCCAAATGGTTATTTTTTTCAAAATGTAGTATTTATGAGAAAATGGAGACTACCAGATGTGCCAGCTTCAGAAGATTGGGGCATCGTTTATCAAATCGTTGTTCCCAAGGCATAATGTTATGAAATATTGAAGCTTGCCCATTAGATTCCCATGGGAGGTCATTTGGGTATCAATAAGACATGTGGCAAAATTACAAGAAATGTCTTTTGGCCCAAAATTAGGCAAGACGTTTCTCAATTTTGCAAAACTTGTCATGTCTGTCAGTTGGTCGTAAAACCTAACAAGAAAATTCTTGTTGCTCCTCTGAAACCTATCCCAGTATTTAAAGAACCCTTCAGTCGTGTGATTGTTGATTGTGTCGAGCCTTTGCCAAAAACTCGATTGGGGAACCAGTATTTGTTAACTATCATGTGTGCATCCACTCCATTCCCTGAAGCTATATCTTTGAAAAACATTTTAGCCCAAAAAATTTCCAAGGCTTTGATCAATTTATTTACTTTTGTTAGCTTGCCCTAAGAAATTCAATCTGATCAAGGATCAAATTTTATGTCAGGGTTGTTCCAACAAGTTGTTTATCAGCTTGTGGCTTAACAGATAAAATCTAGTGCGTATTATCCAGAATTGCAAGGTGATCTTGAAAGATTCCATTCTACCTTGAAGAATATGATGCAGACTTACTGCCTCGATAACGAGAAGGATTGGGATGAAGGAGTTAATTTATTATTATTTGCTGTTCGTGACTCAGTTCAGGAGTCACTAGGGTTTAGCCCGTTTGAGTTGGTATTTGGCCATTCAGTGCATGGCTCTTTGAAGTTGCTGAAGAAACAATGGTTGGAAGATAATACAAAAGAAATGCACTTATTGGATTACGTTTCCAAGTTTCGGTCTAGACTCCTGCGTGCTTGTGAATTGGCTCCAGAATATTTGAAGTTATCCCAAGTTAAAAGGAAAAATGTTTATGACCATAAGGCTGAAGAGTGTAAGTTCCATCCTGGGGACATGGTCTTGGTATTGTTACCTACTATGGGAGATTCACTCAGAACTAGGTGTCACAGTTCCTATGAGATTGTTCAGAAAGTTAATGATACGAACTATGTTGTAAAAACACCTGATCATTGAAAGGCTACCCAGCTGTGTCACATTAATATGTTAAAACCCTACCATATTCGAGAAGCATCCCAAGATATTTGAACCATTGATTGTTCTCCTGATGCTGATGACAGTGATTCTGACTCAGACACCCGTAAATTTGAAATTGTTGGGGACGAATGCAACATCAAACTGAGTAATTCTGACATTCTGGCCAATCTCGATTCGAAACTCGATCACTTGCCTCCTGAAGAGAAAGATCAGATTGCTAGTTTATTGCATGAATACGAATGTATATTTCCAGACATGCCTAGTAAAACCAACATCGCTGTACATGATGTCGATATAGGTGATGCTTCTCCTTATTGGGTGAATCCAATCAAGGGCAAGAAAATGCATAAAGAAATATCTTACATTCTGGAAAATGGCATTATAGAGCCCAGCAAAACTTAATGGTCTTTACCTTGTGTACTGGTCCCTAAATCTGACGGTTCTGTTAGATTCTGTATAGACTTTCACAAAGTGAATGCTTTGACAAAGACAGCCTCCTACCCCATTCCAAGAATGGAAGATTGTATTGATAAAATTGGAAAAGCCAGATATATCGCAAAGTGTGACCTACTAAAGGGATACTGGGCTGTCCATCTAACTGACAGAACAAAATAAATCTCGGCTTTTATTACTCCTGCTTGGTTATACCAGTATAAGGTAATGCCTTTTGGGATGAAAAAGTCTCAAGCAACTTTTCAGCAAATGATGAATCAATGCCTGAACAATTTGTCAGGTGTTGAAATTTATGTTGATAATATTGTGATTTCCAGTAACACATAGGAAGAACATTTATGTGTATTACGTGATATTTCTGAGAGGCTGAAGAAAGCCAATCTCAATGTAAATCTGGTAAAAAGTGACTTCTGCAAGGCCAGAGTTGTTTACTTAGGTCACGTAGTAGGCCATGACCATTTCCCCAATTGAAGCCAAAGTTGATTGTATTGTTATGTATTTCTCTAGAGTAGATGTGTATTAATGAGTGTTTGTTTTGTAATTAAGCACAAAGCTACACAATGGACTATCTGTGCTCTGCTCACCACGGGTATCGAAACCTGGATTCTAGTGTTGTAAGTCCACAGACATACTGCTGAGCCACTGGAGGCATTGATGAGTGACCAAGTTTATTAGTAAGTTGTCTGTTACTTTAATATCATGAAATTTGTGTTTCAACTCAACACAAGAGATGTGAAAAGAACTGCACAAAAAATAATCACAAAGTCAGTAAAATTGTTATATTATCATTGTAAAGAATTTATTGTTATGTATTTATTTTTAATATGAACGTTGTTTAGATTAAATTTGTATTTAAAAATATGCGTAGCTTATAGTGTCATATATGTATTGCGTGTAACGGATTTGTTAGGTATTTATGTTAATGACAACGTTTGTTGAG
>NW_013669049.1:131098-135535 GCF_000517525.1 Limulus polyphemus
CGTACATCGACTTTAAGTTAACTCACTGGATATTAAGGAGATTCTGAACTAGGAAGAAGATTTTAGGTTATTTGTAAGTTAGTGAAATATTTCTTTCTGAATCTTTGTTTGTAGTGATTAATCGTAATAGTTACTATTGTAAATTAGTACTGCTGTATATATATATATATATATATATATAGATATTAAAACGTATTTGTGTCAAAAACAAAAATGGGGTGTATCAATCTTGTTGGCAAATAGCTAAATTAAATAAAATATCGGCATATTTCTAAACACTAAATCCAGGATACAATTAAAATATTAAAATTTAAATTAGTTAACTTGGCTGCGGATTATTTCAAATTCTCAAAAGGTAACAGTATAACGAAAAAAGATCAATGTTTGTTAATCAAAATTTTGATTTTACTTTGTTTTATACATTTAATTAATGGTTTAAAGATTATGTGCATGTATTTATGAATATTAAAGTTGTTAATTATAAAAACTTACTTTAAATCACTGTAAGTTAAAGAAAGTTGAGTTTATTGTTTGTTGTTTGAGTTTGTATTGCAGATTATATAATGATTTTCCTTTACAATTTAGATATATGTATCATTGTTTGCTAAAACTAGGTTCGTCAGCAGCTCAAAGGAATGTTCTAGAAAGTGTGAGAAATAGCTTGAACGATATAAAATGTGAGTTAGCCAAGAGTTTATTGTTGATATCTCGGTCCTTTGGAATAGGTGTAATTGATTAAGTTAGCAAATCTGTTAGTCAGTTGTTTGTTACTTCCAATTTTTAAATATTAAGTTTATGTTCAACGAAGCACCTTAGGAAGTGAAAATAAGCAAGTAAACTTGTTGTATTAGCTTTTGCTGTGAAGTTAGGCCTAACTTGTAAACTTGAAATAGAAATAAAACACTTTCATTATCATTAATTATATTGGACTATGCTTTATATTTTACCGAATAATTCAAATTTATGTGCCCAATAATGGAAATCGTTACAACAATATAATGGTGGTACATTGTCTTAGGGTGGTAATAGTTGTAGTTGTTGTAGTAAGTTAAAACAAAGACCCCTCTTGAGTCAGACTCGCCACTGTATTTAATGGCAGATCTTTTAACCAGCTGAGTCACCCTATAGTAATATAATTTATTAAATAAAATTATATGACTCAAAAATATTCGTATACATAATTTACAAATGTGCCTTCCTCTGATGCTTATATTATTGCCATGATCAACAGGAAAAAAATGTTAAAATTAGCATATAATGATGGAGGAATTATTTATGAAGTTCAATGTATTGTTACGACAGCGGAAGTCACGTGATCCTGGTAATACATCATGAGTTTCTCGAAAGATCATGACTTTTCTTGGCAACTCTAGTCTTTACCAGGCACCCTCTATTTTAATATATAAGATCGGCAAATAAAGTGGAGATAAATAGCAGATTAAAGAGAGATATAGAGGCAGATAACTGAGTCAAGTGAGCGGTAGTAACCGTAAGTAAAGTGCGTGAATCGTTGTGAATTATAGTGTAACAACAGCGGAAGTCATGTGACGCTAGTAAGACGTCATGATATTCTCGAAGGTTCTTGAATGCTCGAGTATTTACAAGATGTGCGGTATTCTTGTATATAAGACCGCCAAGAAGTGATGGCAACAATCGGAATTGAATTGCAGACAGGCAGAGATAAAGATGGACAGTTGAGTCAAGCGCGGAAGTGACCATAAGTAAGTGCGTGAATCATTGTGAATTATAGTGTGTGCTTAAAGTGACTGTGGAAATTAAGTGTATTACAAAGTTGAATTGAAAAAGAATAAACTAGTTTTATTTAAGAAAGGACTTGTGTCACAAACGTTTCATCTGAAAGAAATTATACGGTAAATTAACAAACGACCAGAGGCATAACAAATTGGTGTCAGAGAGTGGGACGAAAAAAAAAAGAAGATGGAAACAAGAAGTGGCAAATCAAACTACAGCTTAGCAGATTTGATGGAGGCAATACAAGAACAGAAAAAGAAACAAGAAGAACGAGTAAAGAAACAAGAAGAACGAGAAAAGAAACAGAAAGAACGAGAAAAGAAACAAGATAAGAGATTACGGCAGTTGTTGGAGGAAAAAGAAAATAAACAAGTAGAAAGATAAAATAAACAAGAAGAGAGATTACAGCAGTTGTTGGAGGAAAAAGAAAAGAAGCAAGAAGAGAGATTACAACAGTGGCAAGATAACTTGCAACAGTGGCAGCTAGAACAGCAAAATAAACAAGAGAGATTACAACAGTGGTTGGAGGAGAAAGAAGATAAACAAGAAGAAAATCTCCAACAGTTGAAAGAAAGCCAGAGTACACAAATGGAAAACATTATTAAATTTAAAAGCGAATTAAATATATTAAAGGATGACTTATTGTTTTTTACACAAGGAGGATACATTAACCACCGACTTCATCAGCCTCAGACAATAGCAAGCCCCTTCCAGACCCCGCAGCTAAATCCTAATGCAGACATCTTCAGTCCTGTTAGAAGTCACATCCCAGATATGAATATCAGCAATAGGGTTGATTTAGTACGAAGGAAACCACATGAATTCGATTGGAAGACACCATGAGAAGCATATAGTGCACAATTTGAGCTACTGGCAGAGATGAACAGAGGAGCTGAAAGCAGTATATCTGGCAACGAGCTTGAAGGGAACAACCATTGGAAATACTTGGACAGTTGTCAGCAGACGACAGGCACAACTATAGAGCACTGGTAGCGGCTCTAGAACTCAGGTATGGAACCCAAAATCAGTCTGAAGTCTACAGGGCTAGGTATAGGACGAGAGTCCGTGCTAAAGGGGAGAGCCTGCAAGAGTTGGCACAGGACTTGGAAGTATGTCACACAAGGCCTACCCAACTGTGCCACCCAATCTCCTCAAGTTACTGCTGAGGGATCAGTTTGAAGATGCTTTGGACAGTCCACAACTAAAGATATAAGTAAAGCAAGAACACCCCTCTACTATGCAGGATGCAATGGCCATAGCTCTTGAATTTGAATCCTACGTTAAGTCCAGCACAGAGGTACCAAGGTTGGTACAGGATTCAAGGACAGAAAAGGTTAGCTTTCATAGAGGTTTGAGGGACTTTGCTGGCGCTGTAACGAACCTGAACACAAGAAAATTCAATGCTGGAAACTTCAACACAGTGAAGATGCCACGGCAGGAAAGGCAGTTACCCAGAAAGCTTGTTGGAACTGTGGAGAGCAAGGACATATGAGGAGCCAGTGTAAGAATAACACTACCAATAAGTTAGCTTTGGGAAACCAGTAGTGGTTTGTGCTGAGGGACGCCCACCAACCCTCATTGTGAAAGTCCCAACAGCTAAGTGTAAAATGGTAAGTACACATAGTGTCTATGTGACAGGAAACCTGGATGGCCAAAGGTGCGACTTTGTCATAGATTCTGCATCTCAGCAAACCCTTGTGAGTATCAAGTTGCTGAATCAGAAAGATATTCTCTAAATATGAGCAGACACTTAAGGAAGGGGTATTGTTGGGTGTGTGCCAGGAGGTAGAGCCAGTCAATGTTAAAGCAAGGAATACAACTGTAAAGAAAGGACATACACTTCCAGAATATTTGACTGACCTCTATAAGAAGAGCATAGTCCATTTGTCATCACCACAGGCTCTTCAGGTAAAATAATTTTTGGCAAATCATGCAGACGTCTTTTCGAAAGGAGATCATGACCTCGGCGGCACAGACCTTGTGGAGCACAAAATAAACACAGGCAATCACCGTCAAATAACGATCCCTCCTATGAGAATAGTTCCAGTAAAGCGGCAAGAGATAGAGAAGGTTATGGATGGTCTAATTAAGGAAGGGATAGTCGAGAAATCGGATAGTCCCTGGTCAGCTCCCATCATGTTAGTCCAGAAGAAGTATGGGACCCAACGTTGCTGTGTGGACTTCAGGGCTCTTAACAGTATAACCGAAAAAGACTCATACCCACTGCCAAGAATTGATGATACTCTTGATGCCTTAAGTGGAACCAGGGGGTTTTCAACTCTATACTTAAAGTCAGGTTTCCATCAAGTGAAAATGGATGAAGCAGATAAACCTAAGACTGCATTTAGTTATGGTCAAGGTCTCTGGCAATATTGTGTGATGCCATTCGGGCTTAGCAATGCTCCAGCAACATTTGAGAGGTTGAGGGAAAGGGTACTGGAAGGCCTACAATAGAGGATAGCTCTAGTGTACCTGGATGATGTCATTGTATTTGCAACAACTTTTGATGAGGAAATGTCCCAGCTAGAGGAAGTATTCAAGCATTTGAAAGCAGAAAACCTCAAACTCCATCCCAAGAAATGCTACTTGTTCCAGAAAGAGGTGCTTTACTTGAGTCACATGGCAAGTGAGCATGGAGTGCAAACTTATCCTGACATGGTGAAAGCAGTGCGTGATTGACCAACA
>NW_013669050.1:0-931 GCF_000517525.1 Limulus polyphemus
TAAAGTGTGTGGTAATACCTAAAGGTATGAATTTCTGTCACATCTCGGCAGATGTTTTATTTTGTGCTAATAGCTTCGATTATTATATAAAGTGTGTGGTAATACCTAAAGGTATGAATTTCTGTCACATCTCGGCAGATGTTTTATTTTGTGCTGATAGCTTGGATTATTATATAAAGTGTGTGGTAATACCTAAAGGTATGAATTTCTGTCACATCTCGGCAGATGTTTTATTTTGTGCTAATAGCTTCGATTATTACATAAAGTGTGTGGTAATACCTAAAGGTATGAATTTCTGTCACATCTGAACAGATGTTTTATTTTGTGCTAATAGCTTCGATTATTATATAAAGTGTGTGTGGTAATACCTAAAGGTATGAATTTCTGTCACATCTCGGCAGATGTTTTATTTTGTTTATGGGTTTATGGGGCGCCCCTCCTCTTCGTTTATTCTTTAAGCTGAAAGGAGAATATTTAATGTTTTACGATCGAGATGGGCCTTTTGTCACTTGTTCATTTTTAATTTACCCTACCAGTCGAAATAGGAACTACGATGTGATAATAAATACAAAATTGTAAACTTAAAGCTAGTAGCCCCAAAAATATCTGAGTGAGTACAAACTCGCAAGCAATTGTAATAAAACGTCTTATGGCTAAACTAAGATCAAATTAAACCTCTTACAGCTGGCTCGATCCTTTTATTCACCAGTTATTGATACGATTTTATTTACCCAAGTAAAACGCCCTCTGGGGGATTAAAGAAAATTGGTGATTTAATTCTTCATTTTTCTCCTAACTTGATGTTTCATGAAAGAAAACAATACCTCCTTTTATTGTTTGTTTGTCTGTTTTAATTTCGCGCAAAGCTACACGAGAGCTATCTGCGCTAGCCGTCCCTAATTTAGCAGTATAAGACTAGAGGGAAGACAAC
>NW_013669050.1:1902-9892 GCF_000517525.1 Limulus polyphemus
TTGTTGTGTATTTCGTCGTTTAACAAAGAGAAATCTTCAAAATTGCGCTGGTAACATGGAACCATTAATCTTAACACCAACAGCTCCCCAGTGGCACAGCGGTATGTCTGCGAACTTACATCGCTAGAATCTGAGTTTCGATACCCGTGGTGGGCAGAGCACAGATAGCCCATTGTGTAGCTTTGTGCTTAATGAAAAACAAACAATAACACCAACAATAATGAGATAACAAATATTCTTAATCCTAACAATCACTCATTAAGTGATAACCTAGTAATAATGATTTTAATTATTGACTACTTTGCTTAGCACATTTTATTAACAGCGCCACGTACTCTTAACTTGTTTATGCTTAGTACTGTGCCCACCGCAGGGATCAAATCCCGAGTTTCACCTGGCATGGCTCTTCATATTCAGCGCGTCGCTCAAATCACGATTCTAGGATGCAAGGACATGAAATTGCACCATAATAAACATAAAAAACTTGAAGAACTAGCCTTTGAAATTCGCTAGTAAAAATATTCCCTAGAGAAACTGTTGACCAGTGATTTACATTATCCATTCAAATGATCGTTCTAAATAAACTGACCAATCAGTTACATCTCTCCTTCTATATTGCTGTATCAACGGTCTGTTTTGTTTTGAGTAGATGATACCAACGGTTGTGGTCTTGTCCACATAGTCGCCATCTTGGTTTTCAGTGTTTCATAACGTCACTTTTCTTTAAAAAAATAAATAAAGGTTTCAAATCACAGATTCAAAGCTCACAAGTTTCGTGTTTCACTGTTTCAGATAACCAACTGACAATTTATTTGTTTAGGGTTTCATTGTCTAAAATAGAAAACTCCCACTGAACAAATGAATAATGTATTCTACTAGAGCATCAAGAAATAAGATCATAAGTTCTAATCTTAAGCCTACCGCTACACATTATTTATTCTGCCTACAAATACTTATAGAAATATTATTTCAAATCTTATGGACTTACATCAGTGCCGTGGGAATAATATTTACCATTTGGGTCGTACGTTCTTATTAATAATTAAAATATTTAATTAGAATAATCAAAACTTTGTTATAGAGGACGCTACAGGCGAGCCTCCTAGAAAATTATATCGTCTGCTTATCAAATATGATGTACAATAACAATACAAAGTGGAGTTAGTATCCAAGTGGTTTTAGATATGTAATGTTTGTACAATAACATGATTTAGTACTTAGAAATACATGTATGTTAATCGTAATAGTATACTAAGAAAATAACAACACGTCCCTTAAACTGGGGAGTTTTATATTTCAGCCTCAGTGAATTACTTGTGTTTTGCTTGTTTCAAATAACATAATCCTGCTCATAAAGAGCGCAACTGTTTAAAAGTTTGGAAAATTTATGTCGACTTGAGTCCACCGCGGTGATGGAGCCTCAAATTTAAATGTTGTAATCTCTAAAGTTCAGACGAATTAGTTATGAATATTAGTATTAGTTGCAATCCCACAGATAGTGGATCTAAGTCGAAATTCTAAACATTTTCTTTGTTTAGGCCTACATTCAATTTTGTTTTGATCAAAAATAATTAAATTGTTTGTATTAGTTATCTAACTAAAATGATTAAAATGTAACGCGAACACAGGAGATTGGTAAAACTTTAAGTTTGTTTGAATTTATGCAAAAAGCTACATAATGGGCTACCTGTGCTCTGCCCACCACGGGTATAGAGCACAGGAGGTTGGTAAAACTTTAAGTATTGGCACAAATAGCTTTGCTGTTAAAACTGTTGTCGTGCCTTACGAACGCTTGAAATGGATCTATTTGGTATGTACGTCTTACTACGCCACCATCATCCAGCAAAAAGGATCGTTCAGTATTCACAGTGTAAGCAATTAAACTTGAGTACAGACAGCTTTGTACTAGCTTTTAATGAAGTCTAATGAAAAAAAAATGATTAAAAATCTGTTTACATGCGGGTAGATCTGGAAAAATTAGAGAAATGGAAAGTTATTTTCCTGCAGTTTGTATTAAATAAAGAACGTGTTTAGTGAATTCATTTGTAGAAATACCTGAAGCTGAAGGCTGAAGCTGTAATCTAGTGTCTCACAACAAAATTTTGGAAATTTCACAACGTAACAAAATAACAGAAACACTAAAACAAATTATTGGAGCTTTTTGAATCCAAAATTAGATACTATAGTATGATGGTACCAAGTTTCATGGAGTTAGGTCAAGTTTCGCCACCGTGAGAATAATAATAATAGAAGAGCAGGGATATCAGTGACACCCTTCCGATCCGGAAACTGTTAGTACAATCCCGGGATCATACAGGATCGCGGATTTGCTCCCCCTATGGATGAGACTATTCAATATATTAACTCTACTTCTATAAAGAAATAAACAGAGGTACAATTCACTGTGCATACAAAAATTGAATTATTTATATTATCTGCGGTGCTTTAAATACGATATTTGTGAGATAGTTTTGTTTGTTTGTTTTTGAAATTCGCGCAAAGCTACACGAGGGCTATCTGCGCTAGCCGTCCCTAATTTAGCAGTGTAAGACTAGAGGGAAAGCAGCTAGTCATCAACACCCACCGCCATTTCTTGGGCTACTCTTTTACCAACGAATAGTGGGATTGACCGTCACATTATAATGCCCCTACGGCTGAAAGGGCGAGCATGTTTGGGTGGGACGGAGATTCGAACCCGCGACCCTCAGATTGCGAGTCGTGTGCCCTGGCCATGACGGGCCATCTAAAACGTTATCAGAGTAAATTAGCGTACAACGTTTAAACAACTCGTTAGAACAGGAGAATAACAGTCGTTATATCATGTTCACTTCGAAATCTCAGTTAGATATTTTATGCATTCATTAATCGGTTTAGTAATGTACTACTAATCCTGATGTACTTAAACTGTTTGAGTGTAGATAAACATAGTTCTTGTAATTCACGGGATAATACAAATAAACACTAAACACATACATATATATATATATATATATATTAAGTGATTTAGACATTGATAAATTGATGAAAATCATAAGTTATGTTTGCATATTATAAGAATGGTAATTTCTAAAGGTAAGATCAGACAAGATATTATCACTTCCGAATGTTTTTCTTACACATATATAGAGGTTGATTATGATATATTAGTACGATTTTGAAGCCTCACTATGTCGTTACAGTTCATGCAACCATGTTCAATCATGCTCTATCTGACGGCTGTGAATCTTGGCAATAGCTCTGCAGCGTAGTTTCCATTGTAAAAGCTTAGTCGTAAGATTATCTTGTCCGAAACGCATCACTCCTCTCTGGCGCTTTCCATAATCCATTTAGTGTACGAGGACGACAGTTTCGCAGCGCTTGTTTTAACAATCCGATCACACAGAAATCCATAGGTGCTGCATATGGTGACTTGACTGGTATGTTTTCGATGAAATAGCATGAATATCCGTTTCATTCTCCAATTGCATAAGATATGCTACAGTTGAATAGGAGGTATGACTGGAAGCCCTGTCTTGGTGAATCCATACCTTGTTGAACCCGTTTCCAGATGGAGATTCTTCTTAATTATTTTTATACTGTTGCCTGGAGCACCTGGGCGGTTTTTGCTATCTGTCAGAAGACGCCTCACTTTGCTAATCACGACTTGTTTCAGATATCTTGTTGGATGGCAATAGTCCCCCAAGATGATCCATATTCCTGTATTTTCCTAAAGTCATTAAGTATAACGTATATTCCCATTCTGGAAATTTTAGTCCAAGAGCTGAACACGTCTTTATGATCTGGGTGTACGAATATTTTGCATCGGAAGAGCTGTTACACATAATTACCCAAAGCAATCCATTTTTGGTAGTATCAGACAATTTTAAAATGTAGTTCTGATACATTTCGTTCCACTACAACTTTATATCAGTTGTAGTTGTCAAGTGACATGCTGATTTGAAAGTTATAAATCATTTGAGTATAATGTGCTCGCCCCTCTGTACGACTTCTGTAAAGAATCACTGAGTGATATTACTGTTCAGTGACAAACAAGCACGACTATTTAAACATGGTAATGAGAAGAAGTGAAAACCATACTAAGGGAGAAAAACAAACAAGTATCTGGTCAATCTTTCAGTCAAACGACTCTCATCGAACCTTTATATTTTCAGATATGGGCTTAGCTACTTGAATTAGCTTCCTGTGTGTGTGTAGTTTATCAAGCTATGCGTAGCCTTGTGGTTAACGTCCCTGAAATGTGAATTTTAGGGTTCTTGGTACACGTCTCGTTGCTGTAGAAAATGAACTATGCATGTTTTAGCCATAGGTCCTCTATAAGAATGACGATCCAACCTTGCTATTCATTCAAATAAGAGTAACCTAAGAGTTAGCGGTGGGTGATATTGACTAGCTGTCTTCCTTCTGGTCTATCAGATCAAATTTATGGACGGCGATGAGCAAGCAACCCTTTTCGTAAGTTTGCGCGAAATAATTCTTAAATTCTGGTAAAGATAACAGTCAAAAGATTTTTGTTTTTTAAAAGATGAGTTCCAAAGTATTAATGCAAGTCTTACGTTTTCCTGACTTTTGTCGTTTATTTTCCTCTCAGCAAGAGTACAAAAAAATTAATTATTTCATACAGTTATTGCTCGTGTGTTAGTAAGGAGCATTCCATACAAAAACTTCTGCTGTGTTTGGTGCGAAGGAACACATATATTGTATTTCGTTGATGTCGAAATTATACTGTTGCCTTTGTTTTATTTAGTACATTGTATTCTAAACACTTTTTATTAAACTAACGTTTCCTTCTAGAAAGGCGTCTTTTGCTGGCGTTCTTGGACCGCCCACATCAGGAGATCTACCACTCTCTGTACGCCGAGGGTGACCTAAAGCCATCCTCGTGAAAGACTTGCCCGTCCTGCACAGGCTTGAAAGAGGAGGAGCATACATTGCCACATGGGATCCAACAGTTTCGCGCCACTAAAGTGCAGGCTAACGCACCTGTCACGTTCTCATTTCATTTTGTTGGATTAGCTTCCTCCAATAAAGTTACATTCTGTTCGGACCATATTTTAATGTCTTCTATACATAACACGCGAATGTCTAAATTAGAAATTCTTCTAAAACTTATAACAAAACTTACGAAAAACAACAAAAAACATCAACAACATTTTTTAGAACTACAGTAAGTTAAATATGATAATACTTGTTGTTAAGTGCAAAGCTGTAAAATGTGATATATGCGCTATGTCCACCGTGTGTTTCAGGTAAGCCTCAATAATGTTACACCTACGAACTGTGTTTAGTATTTTATTCACATTATTGTCAACATTATTATAAAAAAAGCAAAATGTGCGAAATAAACTTTATTTTCAACGTTTCGTGTAATCAACGGGTAAAAGCACGTAAAAAAAGAAAAGAAAAAAGAATGCACCCTCCTTTTTACTTGTAGACTGCGCCATCTATACGTAACTGGTTTCATTACTCTTAAAAAGTAGTCTCGGCTGTCTGCAAAAACATTCAACATGGCGGACAGAATCGTTTGGTTGCTTACTCCGTATAAATAAGAAGAAAATTAATTAAACAACATAAAAGAGGTAAGGCGATTTGCTTAATTTATTTTCAGTGACATTGCTTCATGGTTGTGTTGACTACGTGATTGTTAGGTTAAAGGAAATTATTTTTTTTAAGATAAAAAAGGGGCTATATTTTAAGCTACGTCCCTAACACTGCTCGCGTACGCATGAGCTGGTCAGTTGCGTGGCGCGCAAAGTACTGCCAGACGATCGCGTAACGTTTAGTGTTGTCCTAAGACTAAGCGTTTGCATTTTAGAGAATACCTTTTTTTTTTTTGGCATGGATTTGAATAAAAGCCTTTTTAAAGTGATTTACCGTCATAGTTCATTACCATAAATCAAATACAATGTTTTGTCTTAAAGCAATTGTCGTTTAACTATAAAATATGTTTATATTATTTTAATTCACGCAAGACTAAACTTTAGTATAAAGTACCTTCTAAAAGCGTTCGACAGATGTGTTTTTAGTTCACAAAAAAAAGGTGGTGTTAACTTTTTAATGTATCTATTTGATTTCCGGTCATTTTCTTAGCTTGGTTGACAACGATTAATTAGTTTTCTGTTGAGCTAGTGGTATAAAAATGGTTGAACGAGTTAATAAAAGTTTCCGTTTGGTGTCAATAATGTTATAACGGTTGAAGGTTAGTTTGTATCTTGACACCGTATTTCCATATTGAAATTCTTAAAATTGCGTCGGGAATTTCACACGCGCAGTTTCTAAATATTTTCCAACGAACTTCTAAACATTTTTGTTATAATGAAGTACAGTGTTAAAAAAAAAACATGCATGGAAAAAGTACCAGCATTATATTACAGTGTTTAAACGGGAAATATTTTAAGGGGTATTATTAAAAATCACGAAATATTTGTAGAATTTTTCTAATATTATGACTTTTTTAGTCAATAAACAGAATTTAAGCTTCCGAATTTATAAGTTTATAGTGGCCCCCTTACAACGCTAGAAACCGGGTTTCGATACCTGTTACACATTCTCAACACTAGAAACTTTTTGTTTGTTTGTTTGTTCGGAATTAAGCACAAAGCTACACAATGGGCCACCCTACTTCTTACGATATAATCCTTTTTGTGTGTTGAAAAATGAGATAAAATAATGAAACCGTAAATAAATAGTAAATGCAAACAAAAATAAACATTTCTTGGCCAGGTTACCGAATCTTTGGGTAATTGAATAATTTCAATTTTAGACGTTTCGTTTATTTATGTTTTTATTCGCGGACGCCCACCAGTGGCACAGCGGTATGTCTGCGGATTTACAACGCTAGAAACCGGGTTTTGATACCCTTGGCGGGCAGAGAACAGATAGCCCAATTATGTAGCTTTGTGCATAATTTCAAACAGACAAATATTCGCTGATTTTTGTGAACGAAAGAATCACGATCAGGGCAAAAGACGTTTTTTGTCTGTATACACTAATATCGTAAATAATTAAATATATTACTTTACGCATGCTTAAAACGTCCGATTAAATTTTAGGCTACTTTTTAATAATCGTATAATTATTTATGATATTCTTATAATTATTTATAATAAAAATCAAATATGTATTTAATTATACTGTTTACCGATCTCGTAAATGTTGTTTAGTTTATTAAATGTTCATAAATATAATATCAATTACACGGCTTTAGGTTTGTTTTAATTTGAAACAATATAACTTTCGCGGCATCAGTGAATATTGTTGGGTTTGTTGCTATTTTTTAGTTACTGATATGTGGCGCTACTTAGTTTTAAACTACTCAAAATTAACAATGAAATGGGTGATTGAAGGTTTAGAAAAAGAGATTCGCAAATTTCTGTCTAAATCATATTTTATGTTCGTAAGCCTAGTTTCTATCAAGATATAAAAAAAAAGAGACATATTTTTACGCTTTTTTTTCATTTGTTTTTAACAAATTTGACTTTAAAAAATACAGGTATTTGGTGCAGAATAAAGTTAATGACGTAGTAACCTTTATTGGAGCTATATAATTTAAAATTCGGTGAAGCTAGTTTACTAGGAATTGACGCGTTCGGGTATTAGGCTGTTGATATCAAATAATATTACGCAGTGTGTTCACCATAATGGGGTAACTGACGAATCAATAGGCATAACACAGTGTTGGCTTCACTTTTCTCGCGTCGTCATAATACAATTGGCGTTTTCCTGCCACAGTAGTTTCTTCGTGGATGTTAATAAACGCGCTTGGGTTTTCACTTAACTTATTTGATTTAGGATATTTATTATGATGCTGATTTAGATGAGGTTTTGAAGCATTTTTTTATCTTTCCAAATTAAAATACTGGGGAAAAGTGTCTATCCCTGGTTTTAATTAGCTTAGAGCGATAAGATAATATCTTTAATCGGTCATTTGTCTCTTTTTGCCTGTGAGAGTTTACCATATTTTTTCTTTTTGGGGGTAATAAGATAGACAGTG
>NW_013669050.1:10892-19535 GCF_000517525.1 Limulus polyphemus
ATAGTGGGATTGACCGTCACATTATAACGCCCCCACGGCTGAAAGGGCGAGCCTGTTTGGTGTGACGGGGATTCGAACCCGCGACCCTCAGATTGCGAGTCGAGTGCCTTAACCACCACCTAACATTAATACAACAGTTTGAATGGTATTTCAACGAATTCAGATAAATAAGGTGTATCATATATTTCAAAGTAATAAATAGCTTGAACATAAACTTTATCTTACATTTTAAAATTATAACAAAGCTTCTTCATAAACAACATTTGCAGTTTGCTTTCCATCTACCAACAAATAAAGATTTTAAGGTGATCCCACCCTTGAACACCCTACGTCTCATTGACTATGAGAAAACCATAGTTGTTTAAGAAACAATCCAGCAACTTTCATACTTTGACCTTGAATCCGTTTAGAATATCCAACATTGTCTAAAACGTGAACCTGCCAAGATTGTTTGAGATTGACTCGATAGATTAGGATTAATTAACCAACAGGCTTTACAAAATAGAAATAGGGTTAAGTTCAATTTTACCCCTTAGGACATTCCCTATAGTTTATAGTGTCTGCATAGAAATTTTGATTGAGATTGGCCCAATAGACTCGGAGGAGTTAGGGGTGCAAACAAACACAAACTTCTTTTGTATATATAGATATAGCATTTAGACTACTACTATGTTATATCCTGATGAGTCCTGGTATTGAACGAAAGGCCTTTTCGGCACTGGATTTGGCAGATGTAAAGTGGTTTACATATTATAACGTATTCTCCTTTGCTTCCACTCTCAGAATTGATGTTATTTTTGTTTACATTTTTTATGTTTGACTTGTGCTATTAGAGCATGTGTGGGCAACCAAATTTTTTTCTGACTATGGATGTGGCCAGTCGATCACAAAAATGGCCACGCTATTAATAAAACAGAAAGTTTTCGCTAAATAAATTTATATATCAGGATTCTAATGACAGTGAAGGTCAATTATAAACACAACGCAAAAGTACAAAAAATGCTTTACAAAAATCGTGAAATTTCAATGAGAGATTTCACATTCTTTTTCTCTGAACAGCTAAAATAAACACACTATCGATGATTCTACCAGTTGGCCACATATTTTTGCGAAATGGCCACACGTGGCCATTGGCCAATGAGCCCACACAAGTATTAGAGACGCTGCAGCCAACAAGGACCCAGAAGAAAGTTGGTGCATAAAAAAAGTTTAGAAGAAAAATGTTTATAAACCCGACGGGATTGGCAATTTCTAGGGCTAATCCTTTAGTGATTACTTACGTTTACGTGTTGTAAGTTGTTCAGTTAGGGGAGGGGGCAGCATTTATTAAGCACAGCGATATACGGCCACGAGCGTTTTTTATCACGTGGAACATACAACGTTCCTTTAAGGCTGACGTAGTTGTTAACGTTTTAGAATAGCCCCCTCCCCCCCAGTGGCAGAGCGGCATGTCTGCGGAGTTACAACGCTAGAATCCAGGTTTCGATACCCGTGGTGGGCAGAGCACAGATAGTTCATTGTGTTGCTTTGTGCTTAACTTCAAACAAACTAACAAAAACCTATACAAGTAAAACCACTGATGTGGAGCCCCCACTGGCACAGCGGTATGTCTGCGGACTTACAACGCTAGAATCTGGGTTTCGATAGAGATAACCTATTGTGTTGCTTTATGCTTAACTTCAAACAAACTGTTTTAGAATATTTGTAAATGTGGAGAAAGAAAAACTCGTTTTCCCTAATGAACTAGGGCTTTTGTTTTTTAGGAAAAATCGTGTTTGATCTTACTATTATGGTATTTATATATAGTTTAACAGGGAGTATTTAACTGAGAGAATATTAACAGAACCGAAGAAGGTAAATGCTTGTTTAATATAGAAGTGTTTGGTAACTTCATAGAGATTCTACGTTTGTTTGTTTGAAGTTAAGCACAAAGCTACACTTTGGGCTATCTGTGCTCTGCCCACCACGGGTATCGAAACCCGGATTCTAGCGTTGTAAGTCCACAGACATACCGCTGTGCTACTGGGGGGCTCTACATCAGTGTTTTTATTGTATAGGTTTTTGTTTGTTTGTTTGAAGTTAAGCACAAAGCAATACTATGGGCTATCTGTGCTGTGGCCACCACGGGTATCGAAACCTGGATTCTAGCGTTATAAGTCCACAGATACTCACATGGGAACTCTCACAGCTTCTTCTTTTTTCATATTAGGAAAAATAAATAAAACTAGAAAACACAGAAATAACTTTAATAAACATACAAAGTAGCTTATCAGAATTTTATTTTCTGTAGGTTAATTACAATGTTTTTCAATTAGGCTAACAAGGTTTCTCTCTCCCTCGTTTTTAGGAAGAAGGGGGAGCGTCTCAGTATAATTTTTTCATGCCATAAACTAATCATATTACATGAGAATAAAAAATCACGTTGAACTCCTTCAGCTCTCCACTGCAATATACAAAGAGTTTTTATTTTTGAGCGCACCCCGATGTTTTACAGTCGCGTGCTAATAGCGCTCTCTAGTGATAGCCGACAGTGTTTAAGATTTGTAAACTCATCTGTAATTACCCGAGTTCTTGAATTATAATTGTTTATTTTAACGTCCATTAAAAACCTCTTCTCCATGCTTATTTCTAAATTCATTAAACGATAATTCTTTTAATGACACTAATTATAATCATTTGTTAAATTGGTGGAATATTAGTTTGTAAACGTATGTGGTGTTGCAATAATTTGATCTAATTATCTTATCACTATAGTGTGATTGATTACTTTGATCCAACAACAATAACATGATAATTAGTTTCCTAAATATCGAACATAAGCAAATTATAAAATTATTTCAAAGTTTAATAGTGTGGTAACCGCACTAACGGAAATTCAAGTAGAAATTACTAGAAAAACAAAAGATAAATGACAAAACAGTAAATAGCAAATGGGTGCTTACTCATAAAGCATTCTTTGCTTCCCCATTCAATTACAGATTCAGTTAGCGAGTGCTTGTAGATGATTCCCCTGTGCCCCTGGGGAATCAATAGTTTTAAGCCTTGTCGATAGTAAGATCCATAATTGAAAGAAACAAAATGCACTCCAGGTAAATGCTGTCCGTTTATTAGAATTTGTAGTGCATACTGGAGGGATTTACACATTTTCATATATTAACCCTGATGAACCCGCAACGGCAAAACGTTGGTTAAAATAAAATGAAAAATTCTTATATATATGGAGTGTAAAGGTCGTTTTTTCTTAGCTTTTATCAAAATTTTGTTCTGTCTAAAAATCAAATGTTTTCTTTGTACCCTACCTCCCGCCCACCCATCTTTGAGTTTCAGACACCGTGAGAAGTATTGTATAACTTTGCTCCCTTTCCCCCCAGTGGCACAGCAGTAAGACTGCGGACTTATAACGCTAGAAACTAGGCACAAACAAACAAATCTATAAGATTGTTTACTACTGAATACTAAAGAGTTCGATCGCTCGCTCGCACATGAAATTTGTAACCTCCGTTATTCGGAGGGAGAAACATTTTCATGTCTTCGTTCTTAATTTACGTCTTTGCCAGAAACGTTAATTTTGACTTTCAAGTTTGTAAATATTCAACGAAATGGTAGATTATCGTGATAATAAATTCGCAACTACTTGTGAAAAACGTTAATCAATAATGAATTTTTTAAGCCTTGGGCAATCAAATGTAATATATATGCGTTTAAAAATACACAGCATAGGAAAGAAGCCAGATGAGTCACCGAAATGTTGTGTGAATTTTCCATTTTCCCTCTACTGGTTTAATTTTGTACGAACGTACATAGACGTAACAGAAATTATTCACTCCAACCATAAAGTGAATGGAAAACTCATTAGCTGAGATTATTTTAATGTTTATACCATCGATCTGTTACTGGGAATAGAATGGGGTTAAACTGGTTTGAGCTAATATAAACGTGTTTCATATTATACTCTTAATCCCGGAAAGATCTATACTTATTTGTAATACTATACTTATCTATACTTATTTATCGATAATATCGTACCTAAAAAGTACGGTTATCAGCTAAGACTAACAATAAATCAGTTAAGCCTAACAGAAAATGAGCTAAGCCTAACGGTATCAGTATGTTTAAGACCGAACATTTAACGATTTTAATTCTTATTTACTAATTGGATTGTTCACTTATTCTGGATTATACCAAAAGCTAACAAGAATATATTTTCAAAAATTGTGTTTGTCTACAAATACCTATTTGTGTGTATATCCATATAGCAATACCACACCAGCTTTAGTACAATCGCCATTTTGTCTTTCTTATTTCTAGTTTACAAGGTTGTGGATACGAGTAATGATTACAATATCGTGAGTTTATTGAAACTAGGGCCTTGATCAGTATAATCCAGAACTGATGATATGATTATGCATGGATATACTTACATTTAGATTAACAAACACTGAATATATTTCAAAAAGGCCCGGCATAGCCAGGTGATTAGGGCGCTCGACTCGTAATCTGACGGTTCGATCCCCGTCCCACCAAACATGCTCGGCCTTTCAGACGTGGCGGCGTTATCTCACTATTTTCTCACTCTTCGTTAATAAAAGAATAGCCCAACAGTTAGCGGTGGGTGGTGGTGATGATTAGCTGCCTTCCCTCTAGTCTTACACTGCTAGGTTAGGGACGGCTAGCGCAGATAGCCCTCGTGTAGCTTTGTGCGAAATTCAAAGCAAACAAACACATTGGTTTTCAAAAACCGGAACATTGTGGTGTAACGCACGAAACTCTGAACTCAAGTGTATTGTTGTCTAACTCTGACGCACGAACTTTCTGAAATAAAGTTCGTTGTTGTCTGACACGTTAACTTTCAGAAATCATATAGGCTGTTATATGATGTATTTAACTTTCAGAACTAACTTTCGTTGTTGTCTGATATATTGACATTCAGAGGCCAGGTGTGTTGTATTATATTTTAACTAGCAGACGAAAAAAAAGTTGCATTGTTGTGTGGTGTCTCTTACTTTGTTAGAGGTCAAGTGCATTGTTGTGTGGTGTCTCTTACTTTGTTAGAGGTCAAGTGCATTGTTGTGTGGTGTCTCTTACTTGTTAGAAGTGAAGTGCATTGTTGTGTGGTGTCTCTTACCTTGTTAGAGGTCAAGTGCATTGTTGTGTGGTGTCTCTTACTTTGTTAGAGGTCAAGTGCATTGTTGTGTGGTGTCTCTTATCTTGTTAGAGGTCAAGTGCATTGTTTTGTGGGTCTCTTACCTTTTCAGAGGCCAAGTGCCTTGTTTTGTGGGTCTCTTACCTTTTCAGAGGCTAAGTGCATTGTTGTGTGCTGTTTGTCACCTTTTCAGAGGTCAAGTGCATTGTTTTGTGGGTCTCTTACCTTTTCAGAGGCCAAGTGCATTGTTGTGTGCTGTTTGTCACCTTTTCAGAGGTCAAGTGCATTGTTGTATGGTGTCTCTGGTAATCTAAAAAACTAGTTGCGTTGTTGTGTGATATCTCTTACTTTCCAGAGATCAAGTGCATTCTTGTGCGGTGTTTCTGACTGTCATGAATAGCCCATTGTTTACCTGTTTTAGTTTTTCTTTAGAAACTTCAACCGAGCAGTCACTGCTTACCGTATTTTACTAGGAAAACTAAAGTATCATGAACCATAATACATTAAAAAAAATTCAAGTTGTTTTAGTTACAAAAACTCTTGTAACCCAAGGACGTTGTCGTCGATTTGATATCTTAAGTTAGGCTGATTGACTGCACAATATCTCCCTTCCGTTGTACAACAGACAAGTAAACAAAGCAGTTGTAATTTTAACAAATGCCCACAGATTCCAGATCTATCAAGCAGCCTCGATGTTTCTGTAACGTTATTCTTTATGGCCAACAGGGAGTGGGGGGTAGGTTGGGGGTCGGGGGGGGGCGGAACGACGACTGGAACTCTCTGTTGAAGTCTTGTATAAGTAAGTATGTTTTATAACGCAAAAGTTAAACTAAGTTGAAACTTTTCTCCTGTCATGAAACTTGATATGAAGTAAAAAAGAAAGAAAGAAAGTTAGCGTTGATGAGAACACATTCAAAATCAACAAACGGTCGTTTGTCATCATGGTTGGCAGAGCTTAAATTATTTAAACTGATTGTGGGAAAGGCTACATGACCTAGTTGAGGGTAACAGGTGGCAGGAATTAAACGTGAAAACATGATATAATTAATCTTGATTCTTTGGAAAGAAGGATTCCTGTAGATTGCCGCGAAACGAACAGGGCCTCAAAATCTGGATAGTAGCCAACCAGTTATTGGGAGGGTGAAAGGCTGCATTTATTGCACGTGGGGAGTGCAAGACAAACGGAGTTCAAGGTTTCTTCCTTCACCACGCAATCTCGCGGAGTATCCTGTGGTATCCCTCTCCACTTTGTGTCACCAAGTTGTGTGTACGCCAACTAGAGCCTCTTGTGGCACAGTGTCGCAATGTATTCCAGCCGTATTAAACGTCTACGTCGACTTGACAACACAAAAATACGTGGCTTTTTACCTCCCCTCCCTCCTTTCAGACTGGCGGACACTATCTCAAGGACGACTCTCATATTTGTTTGGCAGGAAAGGGTGTTAGTGGAAGTAGTTACTGGTCTTGGACTTAGCCCGTGCGGCCCCGAGCATTGAAACCTCCCCCGGAGCGCTGGTGTTTTGCCAAATTCATAAAAGGTGCCGACTGGTGTAACAAAAGGACATTGAATCAGTTTAATTACAGCTAATCTTTTACAGTGACATTTTGAGAAATGTTACAATTGTGTGAGAAAGTATTTTTTGAGAAAATTCTAGTAATAACTTATCCAAAGTTTCATTAAAAATAATCAAAACAAATAATAAAAATATAAAATTGAAGTTGTTACTTAAAATAACGCTAGTCTGATAAAAAAAAACGTTAAAAAACAAAAATTTATTTCATGAAACTTGCTGTTTTAGAAGTGACGGAATGCGAAACCGTTAGTCCTAAGTTAACCTATTGTTTCAGACATCACGGAATGCGAAACCGTCAGGTCTAAACTTACCTCTTTATTTTAGAAATGACAGAACGCGAAACCGTTATTTCGAAGTTAACCCGCTGTTTTAGAAATAACGAAATAAGAAACCGTTTACTATAACTCAATACCTTCCATTTCTGGTACTAAAAACAAGAGAGCGAGCGAGAAATGTGTAGTGTTTCAAGTTTTTGTAGCTGTCATCAAGTTAGAAAATAATCATATCTAAAAATGACTGAATTAATGCCCCCCCCCCAGTAGCTCAGCGGTATGTCTGTGGACTTGCAACGCTAGAAACCAGGTTTCGATACCCGTGGTGGGCAGAGCACAGATAGACCTTTGTGTAGCTTTGTGCTTAGCTCCAAACAAATAAAACTGAATTAATTTGAATTTGTATTACATGTGGGCTGCTGGGTTGTATGTTATAGTCTAACTTTTTCAATTCAAGTTGTTTTAGAAACATTTTTGACTTCTGTAGGTTGTCACAAACTTTCATAACATTTTTGGTGTCGCTGTTTAGCGGGCAACTAATCTTTGAAAGCATTCAGGTTGCAGGTTCAAGTCCCACCACTGAACATGCTCGCCCTTTTAGTCGAGAGGGCGTTATAATATGACGATTAATCCAAATTTTCGTTGCTAAAAAGTAGCCCAATAGTTGGCGATGGGTGACGTTGACCAGCTCCCTTCCCTCTAGCCTATCACTTCTAAATCAGGGACGGCTAGCGCAGATAGTTCTCGAGTAGTTTTGGGCAAAAATCAACAGATCAACAAAATAATGTACCTTAATTCACCTCTTTACCTCGGGAGGGTTTGAACGAAAACATTGTAAACATCTGAAATATGTGTTTAGCCCCCCAGTGGCACAGCGGTATGTCTGCGGACTTACAACGCTAGAAACCGGGTTTCGATACCCGTGGTGGGCAGAGCACAGATAGCCCTTGTGTAGCTTTGTGCATAATTAAAAAAAACAAACAATATGTGTTTATCGTTTAATTAGCCAAACAAAACTGCTTGCGAATGAAAAATTACGTACTAGATACAGCTTACTAATTATCACTATCAGGCAGAAATTAGTATATTAATTATCAAAGTAAACGTATACGTTTGTTTGGAGTTTACCTCTTGGATTACTTTTCATTTTCACTAACATTCCGAGTAAGTCGGTTTTAGTGTACTTTATTAAACTTTAGGCATCTAAGACAATGTGATTTCAAAATCTTGCTTTGGAAAATGAAAAATAGACTTAAGCAGTTCTGACTGCATTCTAAAGTTAAGTATGGTCTACTGTTAATGAAGATTTATGATGTTATAGTTCTGGGCTAGGTTGTGGAGAATTTGAAGTGTCTTCGTAGCTATTCTACCCGTGTATTCTATCTATCTTGACCTATTGTTGAAACCATGCGAACGCATTTGTAGTAAAACAAAGCTGATCTATTGATGGGAACGTTTTGTAGTAAAACAAAATTGACCTATTGTTGAAATTATAGGAATGTATTTGTAATAAAAAAATGGCCTATTGTTGAAACCATGGGAACGCATTTGTAGTAAAAACTGAACTATTGTTCAAACCATGGGAACGCATTTGTAGTAAAAACTGAACTATTGTTGAAACCACGGGAACGCATTTGTAGTAAAACAAAATTGA
>NW_013669050.1:20509-45433 GCF_000517525.1 Limulus polyphemus
TAGTAAAAACTGAACTATTGTTGAAACCATGGGAACGCATTTGTAGTAAAAACTGAACTATTGTTGAAACCATGGGAACGCATTTGTAGTAAAAACTGAACTATTGTTGAAACCATGTGAACGCATTTGTAGTAAAAACTGAACTATTGTTGAAACCATGGGAACGCATTTGTAGTAAAAACTGAACTATTGTTGAAACCACGGGAACGCAGTTGTAGTAAAATAAAACTCATCTATTGATGAAACCATGGAAACGGTTTCTAGTAGAACAGAATTGACCTGTTGTTGAAACCACGGGAACTTATTTGTAGTAAAACAAAATTGACCCTATTGCTGAAACCACGGGAACTTATTTGTAGTAAAACAAAATTGAACTATTGTTGAAACTATTGGAACATATTTGTAGTAAAACAAAAATTGACCCTATTGTTGAAACCACGGGACCTTACTTGTAGTAAAACAAAATTGACCCTATTGTTGAAACCATGGGAACTTATTTGTAGTAAAACAAAATTGACCCTATTGTTGAAACCACGGGAACTTATTTGTAGTAAAACAAAGCTGACCCTATTGTTGAAACCACGGGAACTTATTTGTAGTAATACAAAAATTGACCCTATTGTTGAAACCATGGGAACGTATTTCTAGCAAAATAGATAAATCTAAACCGTACTAGGAGGTTAGTCAACCGAAGAAACCACAGTAACATTATTATAATTAAGCACAAAAGTCAGAATTGTAGTGAATTAAGTTGAACCATTTTGAGACCATGAAAAAGTGCTTGTTAAACAATGGTTCTTGGGCTGTAAAATGTGAATGAAATATTTGAAGTGTTAACTACACGCAGCTAAACAGCGATCCAAAACCTTGATTCTGTTTGCGCCCTCAAACCTGTTTTGGACATTTTGTATCTTTTCTGTTTTTTGTTTTTTTTTAGTTTATAATGCATATCGATTTATTCAGTGATCTGTCAACTTACTGTTTACAAAATATTTTGGCTTGGCACTTCTTATGTTTTTAGCCATCTGTTTGTTTGTCTGTCTGTCAATCTATCTGTCTACCGCCCCCATTGGCACAGCGATATGTCTGCTGACTTACAATGCTAGAAACCGGGTTTCGATGCCCGTGGTGGGCAGAGCACAGATAGCACATTGTGTAGCTTTGTGCATAACTTCAAACAAACAATCTGTCTACCTGTTTGTCTATCTCTATCTGTTTACCTGTTTATCTATCTATCTATCTGTTTGTCTATCTCTATCTGTTTACCTGTTTATCTATCTCTATCTATATATCTGTTTGTCTATCTCTATCTACCTGTTTGTCTGTCTGTCTATCTCTATCTGTCTGTTTATCTCTATCTATCAAGCCATCTACTTATCTGTCTATATCTACCTGTCTGTCTATCTATCAAGCCATCTGTTTGTCTGTCTGTCTATTTCTATCTATCTACCTGCTTGTCTGTCTCTATCTACCTACCTGTTTGTCCGTCTATCTATCAAGCCATCTATTTGTCTGTCTGTCTTTCTCTATCTATCTACCTGTTTGTCCGTCTATATCTATCTACCTATTTGTTTGTCTATATCAAGCCATCTTTGTCTGTGTGTCTATCTGTGTTTTGGCTGTTTCAACTCGGTCATCTGCACATTTTTACCAGACTTTTTTATTGATCGATACTTGTCTGGGTATAGCAGCTCGCGCCTCAGCCCTTACGTAGTGCTTGTTTTTCTCTGGGCAGTCGTCGCCGTAGCATCTCCACAGGAACAGACACCATCAGTCAATATTTGATGATCTGTTTCGATCATTACCAAACTGATTGTAGTTCGGTTCTTCTGTTTCACAGTTTTCTGTAACAACAGAATGATTTGCTAAGCCTTCATTCCGGGTCAAGGTAAAATATAGTTTGTTTGTTTTTTCCCCTGGTGTAACTGGAATACTTTTTCTAAGTGAGATAAATCATTTAAATGTCATTGCTTATGATTCTTTATGTCGCTTATGTTCTGAACATCGTTGTGAATACATTGAAAAACCGTTTAATAAGAAGTAGTTAAATTTTTTTTTCAAGATAGCATTACTTTTTAAATTTGCTTTCTTTCATTAACTTCTGTTCAAAATAATTTACCTACTCAGTTCAGAAAGAAAAATCAACCCTACTGAGTATAGATAATTAATTATACTGTTCTTACTTATGTAGATTAGAATATTTTTTTTTCATTTGGGTATCCTCGCTGTTACTGATGTTTTCGGTCGTCAATCCAATAATACCTCCTAATGTTTACCCAGCTTGAAATTTAGGTTAGTCCTAAGTCCATATTCATATGTGTGATAAAAAGATACTAATAAAAACAAAAATTAATAAAAATATGTTTGATAAACAATCTAACCAATACTGTTAGAAACCATCTGTATATTTCAACACAAACTAGTGTTGTTTTTTTTACACAGTGTTTACAAGATGTAAACCTTGAAAACATTTGAAACAAATTTTACTTATGTGTTACAGTAAATAATATCGATTTTGACTCTGTTCTAAGAGTAATAAACTCAGTTTTGGTTTTGTGGTTAACAAAAGAAATGTGATCTTTTATAAATTACAGTAAAAGTTTTATTGTGAGTGGGCTATTTAATATATCTATATAGATTTAATTTTAGAAACAGTTATTTTTTTTAAGAGTTGTGATTGTTTTTGAATGTCAGCAACTAACATCTGATTTCATAATCTCACATAGCCAAGTGGGGTTTTTATTATGTTACGGTCAATCCCATTATTTGTTGGTAGAAGAGTAGCCCAAGAGTTGGTGGTGGGTGGTGATGACTAGCTGCCTTCCCTCTACTCTAGTCTTACACTGCTAAATTAGGGACGCTAGCGCAGATAGCTCTCGTGTAGCTTTGCGCGAAATTCAAAACAAACAAACATAATCTCTTATTAATTTATTGGTTAACGACTAGTACTGTAGCAATGGCATAACGAGCTTCGAGAGAAAATTTAGAACTTAAAGGTAGGAGGTCATTCTACGAAAAAAGTAATACGTGGCTCGAGTTACTCTCGTCAACTGGGAGTGTGGAACTTTGTTGAATTATGACTTTAAATTATTTATCACTGTCAAAAATATGTGATCAATGTCATTTACAGTTTTATACTTGATATAACCATGATTTAACACGTTCGTACGTACGACACTGCTCACTTTAAAAAACAACAACCCTGTCGCTTCTACTATGTATACACTGCTTTCTTTTAGAAAAAAAAAAACAGCCATAAGAATTAGTTTTTACATATCTCCCTCTAGTGGCGCCCTCTAGTACTAAAATTATTTAGTAGCAAAAAGAAGCTTGAAGTTCTTGTAAGGTTCCTCGCATTTATTAATGATTTTTAAAAAATCAGTTTTTATTTTGATAATTACTGAGTTTATTGGCGTTGTTTGGGTTTTTTAGCGCGAAGTTATACACTGGGCTATCTGCGCTGTGTCCAGATCAATGGAATCAAGAGAAGAAAACTTGTTTTTCTAAGAGAACAGTTGTTATCCACCAAACAATAACAGAATGATTGTTGGAGAAATATTAGGAAGTTCCCAACAATCAAAAGTTACAACAATATTTCTTTGTGGAATATTAGAAATCGAAAAAAATATTGTTTGAATAATGTGAATCGAATGTTTTAACAAGCAACCTCTGATTCTACAGTAGCAGAAGTGGTGGGGTGCTTTGTAGGAATCATATCCAGCACTTAGTCTCTTCCCCTCCTCCTCCTTGAAATAGCATTGCTGTAGTACATTATCTATGGAACACTCTCCATTCACGAACTTTTGTGAAACCTGTGAGGAGCTGCTGAGACAACAAGCTAGAATCTCTGAGTGTTTGTTCTTGTTGATATGGAAACGAGTTCGGATTCAAAGCTAACCTGCAAATGTAAGGTAGAAAAATGTTCAAGCTGTTACAAGTGTAGCAGGTGTGGATGAAATACGGACGGCACACATCAGTTGCTCAAAAAGTTAGTCCAAAGAAGCTTCCACAGAGGAGGAGCTGTCGAGCGCCCAAAGAGATTTCTCTTTGTACAGGAGAAGTGAACTTATGGATGTATCCAACGACTTGCCCTCAAATGGGGATGAGAGCGAAGATAGTTTGGCGTGGCGCAAATGTCGAAAATGCGAAGGAGAAGAACGATTCAAGATCAGGTAAGGAAAGGATAATATGAAGACTTTTTCTGAGTCAAATGAAAGAATATTACGAGGATAAGAGGAGCATTAAAATGATTGTAAAATAGCATGACCATAGCGTGCGGGTGGTTCAGTTTGGTAGGATAGAAATAGCGTGCGGGTGGTTCAGTTTTGTAGGATAGAAATACTTTAATAACTACTCGAATTAAAGGATCATTACCATATACAGCCATGTACCTCACTTTTAGGTTTCCAGCTTTCGAAATCTGATATGATACCCCATTACCTACCAAAGTACTCATATTTTCTGCCATTTTGTCAGAGAATGCTTGTTAGTAAAATATTGTTGTGGTATTTAAATATAACCCGTGTTTCTATATTCTTTTAGTGTTATAATATTTATTCTGAATGTATGTAGGTGTTACATAATACCTGTCCAATAAAATCAGTAATTTGTATCTTGTTTCAAGTTACCTTTGTTCCTTTGTTGTTCAGGAAGTAGGTAAAACCTGTTACTGCCAGTGGAGGACATAGCTTAATGAGGTGTTGTGTAAGAATGTCGAAAGCAGTGTCCTTCAACAGTTGTTCAGGTGATATCTAGAGGTTACAGTATTACATATGTTGTAATGAGAATGACCAAACTCTGGTTAGTGCATGTTGCTCTAACTAAATGGGAGGCTTTTTGGAAACTAAGGAACCACATAGCCATGACCAGGATATCATTAGTGCAAAGTGTGCTAATAGCTACTGAAGTGTGCTGAATATACCACATAGCAGATAGGTAGAAAAAAATTTTGGTGCCATGACCAGGATATCATTAGTGCAAAGTGTGCTAATAGCTACTGAAGTGTATATTGTTCTGCATTTTAACTCTTGTATCATTAAGTTTAAAAAGACTTCTGGTTACAGAAGTTACATTTTTGACAATTAAAATGACTTATGACCTACAGGGAGAGTCAGTTACTGAGGAGATATGTCTGTCTGAGAGATTTGTCAGGTCTAGGAGAAGACCTCTACTGGATGTTGGATTTTTGCCAATGTTGTTAAAGTCATTGACCTGAATCTCATTGCGACCTACGACCCAAAATGAACTGCTAAGTCTGGTGCACTCAGATCACTCAATCGAGTTCTTTCCATGAGGATTGACCTTTGTGCATGGGAAGTGTAAACTGAGGATCGTCATGGTGGTTTGACATATGGTGAGTACAAAAATGGTTGGGAAAGTCTATACAGAACTCCCAGACTTATTCCAGCCAGAGTCTGAACCCCAGCTCAGGATAAAGCCACTCAGAGATGAAGTGAGACTGGAGGCGCCATTGGTGAATCATGGAGCATAGGGTCAGGAGGAGACAATGGTTGAGCTCTTCCACCCTGGATCAGGAGCTTAACACTCGTTAGAGTGTCAGGGATCCTGAGAGATCCTTCCATGTTGAGGACATCCCAGTTAAAAGATGATTGAGAAGTCAGAAAGGAGAATTTCTGGCCACAGGTACCAGTGAGTGAGCCAAAGCAGATCATTCTATTGGCATTTAGGGGCATAACAATGGAAGACTTGGTATGTTTCATGAAGAGTTTTAGACAGGTAACTGCTAGAATAACTGGACTCCAAAACAGGCTATTCAACACCTGGTCCTGAGTCTAGACAGTCCAGCCCCAATTTCCACTGAAAATATTAATGAAGATTAACTCTGGAACTGTGAGACAGTCATAACCGAGTTGTCTCAGAGGTTCAGTCAAGTGGAAAATGGAGTAATCTATCGTGTTGAATTAAAAGCTTGGAAGAGGGGTGCCACTTAAAGCTTGCTACATACAAAGATGATTTGTGCCAATTGCCTTGTAAAGTTTACACTGCAATGGCCTCAGAAGATCGTGAGAATTATCCTCGTATACAAGTTTGTGGAATAGATAGCCAGCGAGATGATGCAGCATCATCTTCTAACGTTTACTGAAGCAGTCTCTGTCATTATTTGATATGAAGCAGCAACTTTGAGTCAGTCACAGGAGAGTAAGAAGCCTGTAGCAGCAGCTGCAGTGGCTTCACCTAAGGCAGGCCACCCTACCCAAGCACTCATGTATTATCAGGTTTGAACTCAGCTGAGGGGTAACCAACCAATCACACATCTTGACCTTGCAATGCAGTGAACAAACAAGGATATCCCAATCCTCTCATAGTGTATATGCTGTGAAACATGTTGTGGCTGATCCTCCACCATGACGTCGTCCTAGAAGGGAGAAGCAAAGTACATGCTTTGCCTGTGGAACATTAGATTTCACTTTCGAGTGAACTCCCCATACCTGTTACTTTCAACCAATTATACGACAGCTTTCAAGAGAGTCAACAACAGTCATCGAATACTGTACTTGTAGCTTCAATAGACTAGACGAGCAAAGTCAGATCTGGCCACGAAGTTATGGAAGTACAATGAACAGTTGGCACCAAAATGTATGGTGGTTTCCTAGCTCCTCCGTGGCTCGGTGGATCTTGGTATATACCTGTAAGTGTACAAGGACGAGAGATAGTGTTCCTGGATGATACAGGAGTGGCCAGAATACTGGTAGGTCTAGAGGTATAACAGGCATTCCAAGTGAAACCACCATTTAGGCCTGTTGACATAGAGTTTGTTCTCGAGAATGTAGATGAACTAGACTTGAATGAAGAGGTCACACTTTGACTTTGTCTAGGAGGGTTCACTTACAGAACAAAGTTAGTTGTTGCTGTTCTCGGATTTGACATTGACATTCTAAGAATGGATGTACTGTATAACTTATCAGTCGGGTTTGTCTATGCAACAGGTGAAATAATTTTTAATTGTAGAGTTATCCAGTGTTGGCCAGGTAGATCCAATGAACAGTGGAATGTATGAGAGAGGAAGTCCCAGTACCTCATGTACGAAAGTGGTGTTTTGTTGTTTATCATGGACAATGTGTTTTTGCTTTGTTATTTAATTATTGAGCCCATGCATGAATTAGGTTGTTTCCTATCCAGAAAGTAAGCAGCATTATATTGAGCAGTTATTTGTCTGAGGAGGATGAGGTGTCGATGTTGTTCTGTAATTATGAATGATTGGTATTCCAGCTACATGCTGGAATGGTCATTGGCACAGTGAGTGAAGTGGAAGTAAACCATGCTAGCCATAATACTAGGTTTGCTCTGTTGTATCACATCCAAAAGTAGATACCTGAATACCAATACACCTGAGATTGCTAGCTGAAGATTGTGCAGATAATCCAGACTGAACACAGTGGCAGTAACTCCGTGACTTGTTTGTGGAACATTCCAGTGTATTTATTGGACCATATGGCTAATTAGGTTAAACCACAGTCACACAACATCTTATAGATAAAGATGTCACTTGTCCAATTATAATTTGCAATGCAGACCTCCCAAATGTTAAAAGATGGAATCATACAGCCTTCAAAGAATTATTGGTTTTGTCCAGTAGTAATTAGAAAGCTAGAAAGAAGAAAGGTATGCTACCACGTTTTGAACTGACTTTAAACGACTGAATGTAGTAACTCAGGTGGATGTCTGGATGTATTGGAAGGGTTCTGATGGTTCAGTATCTTAGACTTGGTATATGGATACTGGCAAGTTGAACTGGATGACGAGAGCAGATCCAAGAGTGTATTTAGCACAAAAGACTGCTTTTATGAGTTTTTATTTATGCTGTTCAGTTTATGTAATGTGTTTGTCACTTCCGAGAGGCTAGTGGATGTTAAACTGAAAAGGGTGCAACGTGAGAAATGCCTGATCTATGTTAATGGAGTCTTGATGTTTCGTCACAAATTCAAGTCTGCATCTGAGAACGTGAAAATGGTATTCCAATGGATAAGAAATACAGGCTTAAAACTGAAACAATGAAATGTGTGCTCGTGTGCAGGAATTTCTCGGTCATATTGTGGGTGTAGAAAAACTCTCCACGGATCCTGCTAAAATAGTAGTGAGTGCGAGATTGGTCTCTAATGAGAAGTCTGCAATTTCCTTGGTCTACCATCATACTACCAGTGGTTTGTGGCCAACTTCTAAAAGATTGTCTCACGATTGTTGGCACTTACTAAGACGGAAACACACTTGAGATGGAGTGAAGAATGCAAGCAAGCATCCAGTCCATAAAATGTGCTTTCGTAGAAGCCCTCGTGTTGGTATATTTATATCAGGATTGTTAATTATTTCTAGACACTAAAGGCAGCAATAATGGAACAGAAGCAGTGTTATTACAGTTGCAGGATGGAGTGGAACATGTAATGTCGTATACTTACAGGTACAGAAAGAATTGCTTCCAGTCTTCATAAAACACTTCTGGCACTACTTGTATGATAGACAGTTAACTGTTCTAGTAGACCACGTGCCACTGAAATGTCTGGTGAATTTCAAAATTCCCAACTTGATGACAGCTGGCCGAATCACAACACTGCAGGAGTAAGATTTAATCATACATTATCACCTGCGTACATAACACAGAAATGCAAATGGATTATATTGTCAGGTGGTGAGACCATGCCCATTTGTTGAATGTCTAGATTCTAGATGCCATGCAAAACTGAAGACCATTTTTGGTATGACGACAAATCATATAGTAGGTGGTTCCACTAGTGGATGGATGCTGCACTCTTGGGATCTCCTGGAAGAGCAACTAAACGACACAGGTCTAGCATTCCTTGTTGCGCAGCCAGCTAAATGACATCCAACTAAAATTGAAATGTAATCTATGACACCTGTGTGGTCAGTTAGAGTTTGAGAAGGTGTGTTGTATTGTTTCTACCAGTTACTGAGTAGTAGTTCTCAGCCTATGTTACAACTAGCGGTCTCCAGAGATCCAAGGCACAAGATTCTCCGTACATTGTTTAACACGCAATGACTGGAGGGCACTAGGATGTTATATACACTTTGGCTAATGTTTAATAGCTGTTTTTCTGGCCACATTTGGATCAAAATGTTCAGTGATGGTGTTCATACTGTGTGTGTGCCACACAGAGGAAAATAGACCTAAATAGGACAAACTTTAGCAGATAATTGTTGGTTCTGTTCTAGAGAGAATACTCTTGGGCATCGTTGGTCCACTCGCGGAGACTGGAAAAGGTCAGCTATATATACTCATGGACATCGACTACTTCACGAAGTGGACCGAGGCTTATCCATTGGTCAATACGTTCACTGGTAGACAGAGCACTGGATTTCCCAGTTCTGAGCATCAGAAGAAACCCACGATGATCAGGGAGTTCACTTTAACAACCAGTTGTTTGCGGGGTTATTTAAAGTGTTGGGTGTGGTAAAGACACGAGCTTCACCTTGCCAGCCCCAGTCTGATGGATTTTTGTCGAACTTTATGTAGAAATGTACTCAGTATATTAACTGTGCAGTAAAAGTGCTTGGATTTAAAACGACGAATATATACACCAGAAGATCTTAAAGAATGTTTAGTAGTTCAGAACGTCATATCTTACAAAAATGGGAAGTTAAAATTACACAATATTATTAAGGATATAACGCGGAAGCAAATACCACAGTTTTCGTAATGGATATTTGCAAAGATATCTGGAACATCATTCTTATAAAGTGTAAATAACACTACAGATCAGAAAGGTAACAGAAGTTTGAATTACATTCAGATTATGGCCTAAAGCACCATTAACATCAGTACATAACATTACATCCTCCTACTGTTTGTTTAAAATATTCGAGCAAAGCCAGACCAGTGTTGTTTGCGCTAGTATCGTTCCTCATTTTGAACGAATTGAATAGAGGGGGGAAACTAGATAACAACCCCTGGCGCTAAATACCGAACTACTCCAATCGGGTAGTGGGGTTTGACTGTCACTTTTAAAACGCACTCACAATTCCAAGGTGCGGAGCGGCAACAGGACCTGACCTTTAGGTCCACAGTCCATTAAGCTAACCACAAAGCCACACCCAGCTCCATATTCTTAATGGGAACGGTTTGTTGGTTTGAATTTCGCGCAAAGCTACACAAGAGCTATCTGCGCTAGCCGTCCCTAATTTAGCAGTGTAAGACTAGAGGGAAGGCAACTAGTCATCACCACCCACCGCTAACTCTTGGGCTACTCTTTACCAACGAATAGTGGGATTGACCGTCACATTATAACGCCTCCATGGCTGAAAGGGCGAGCATGTTTGGTGTGACGGGGATTCGAACCCGCGACCCTCAGATTGCGAGTCGAGCTTCCTAACCATTTGGCCATGCGGGGCCAACTGGAACGGTATGTTAATTACTGGGTTAATTACTGTCATTGACCTATAAAATGCTTTGATCAGAAGTTAATGATAAGTTGTAGTCAATCAGAAAATTTGAATATGTTTGTTTTAGATAAAACCACCTATAGTTGCCGATCGATATATTAAACATTCAAACTGGAATATTTACTCACGAAAATAGTCCATAAATAACACTGTTGTTAAGGCAGACCTAACACACGTTACATAAATAACACTGTTAATAAGGCAGACCTGACACATGTAACATAAATATCACTATTAATAAAGCAGACCTAACACACGTTGCATAAATAACACTGTTAATAAGGCAGACCTGACACATGTAACATAAATATCACTATTAATAAAGCAGACCTAACACATGTAACATAAATAACACTGTTAATAAGGCAGACCTAACACATGTATCATAAATAACACTATTAATAAGGCAGACCTAACACATGTATCATAAATAACACTATTATAAGGCAGACCTGACACATGTATCATAAATAACACTATTGATAAGGCAGACCTAACACACGTTACATAAATAACACTGTTAATAAGGCAGACCTAACACATGTAACACAAATAACACTGTTAATAAGGCAGACCTAACACATGTATCATAAATAACACTATTAATAAGGCAGACCTAACAAATGTAACATAAATAACACTATTAATAAGGCAGTCCTAACACATGTAACATAAGTAACACTATTAATAAGGCAGACCTAACACATGTAACATAAATAACACTATTAATAAGGCAGACCTAATACATGTAACATAAATATCACTATTAATAAGGCAGACCTAACAAATGTAACATAAATAACACTATTAATAAGGCAGTCCTAACACATGTAACATAAGTAACACTATTAATAAGGCAGACCTAACACATGTAACATAAA
Organism: Limulus polyphemus; assembly: GCF_000517525.1. Classification (NCBI taxonomy): domain Eukaryota; kingdom Metazoa; phylum Arthropoda; class Merostomata; order Xiphosura; family Limulidae; genus Limulus; species Limulus polyphemus. The sequence continues at coordinate 31,804 of NW_013669050.1, forward strand.
TAACACTATTAATAAGGCAGACCTAATACATGTAACATAAATATCACTATTAATAAGGCAGACTTAACATATGTAACATTAATAACACTATTAATGAATCAGAGCTAACACGTGTAACACAACAAGCCATAGCTAACAAATGTTACATAAATATCACTATTAATAAATCAGAGCTAACACGTGTAACACAACAAGCCATAGCTAACGCATGTTACATAAATAACACTATTAATAAGGCAGAGCTAACACGTGTAACACAACAAGCCATAGCTAACGCATGTTACATAAATAACACTATTAATAAGGCAGACCTAACACATTAACACAAAAGAGCAAATTTAACGAAAGAAATCTTTTTGAACTAAAGCATACGATAACAACCCCTGGCGCTAAATACTGAACTACTCCAATCGGGTAGTGGGGTTTGACTGTCACTTTTAAAACGCACTCACAGTTCCAAGTTGCGGAGCGGCAACAGGACCTGACCTTTAGGTGCACAGTCCATTAAGCTAACCACTAAGCCACGCCCAGCTCCATATTCCTAATGGGAACGGTTTGCGCTAGCTGTCCCTAATTTAGCAGTGATAGACTAGAGGGAAGGCAGCTAGTCATCACCACCCACCGCCAACTCTAGGGCTACTCTTTTACCAACGAATAGTGGGACTGACCGTCACATTATAACGCCCCCACGGCTGAAAGGGCGAGCATATTTGGGGACGGGGATTCGATTGCGAGTCGAGTGCCCTAACCACCAGGCAATGCTAGGCCTAGTCGGTTTGTTTTAGAAATAGTAGCCGTTTGTCTGTTGCCCCCTACTGGAACAGCGGTATGTCTGCGGACTTACAATCCGGGTTTCGATACCCGTGTTGGGCAGAGCACAGATAGCCCATTGTGTAGCTTTGTGCTTAATTACAAACAAACAAAACGTTTGTCTGTTTCATCTTTCTTTGATAATGTCTCCAAGATTGTTAACTAATATTTGCATATATATATATATATATATATAAGTAAGCATTCAATATTACCTAGAGAGTGCTAAAAGATGTGTACCCTATAATCTAGCGAAGAAAAAAATTTAAAAAGGCGTTTCGGTCGCGACAGGTACTCGTGTTTCGATTAACAGTTGAGGTACTTGTTCTGTGACGTCTTTAATAACTTCTTAAGTACTGCCTCCATTCGGGAAAACTTAACCCCAAAGGTTAGTAGACAATTATTAGTCTAGTACGTTATTGTCAGAAGCGTCACCTGGTGATTCAACGTGAAAACCTTGTCTTCGGTATGTGTGTAGGCTTGTGAAAACTTTATATATATTTATTACCTCATAACTGATGCAAACATTTAATTACAGAACAAAACAAAAGCTTATGAAAATTGCATGCCCCCCAGTGGCACAGCGGTATGTCTGCGGACTTACAACGCTAGAATCCGGGTTTCGACACCCGTGGTGGGCAGAGCCCAGATAGCCCATTGTGTAGCTTTGTGCTTAATTACAAACAAACAAATAAAATTGCATACAATTTTACAGCGCCACCTGCAAAGCTAGTTTTTAGGTCGGAATATATTCACAACTGTTTTCTTAGTTTTTCGATACAAAATTGTTGAGAGGAATATATCCGAGTTTAAATGTGTCTTAGTTTCATTAACTTAAAAGGAACATAAGCGCCATTTGGCAAAACAAAATAGAATGAGCGTTTTACGATTCATACGAAGAATAATATTTAGTGAAATAAAGGTTAGCACCCATGTCATTATTGTTAAATCTTTGTCACTCTTGTTTTTGTGAATAACACTTATCTATGTAGTTTTAAAGAACAATAAACACTTCACTTAAAGTTGTTAAGTTCAGCTTTAAATATTTGCAATTAATACCTGCATCTAAGAAGGCACATTACCATATACAAATCATTATGGGATGTTTAATACAGCGGTTTCTTTCATTCTCCAGATGAAAACGTTCAATTCTTCGTCTAGAACAAATGGAGGACAATGAAAAATGTTGAAGATACAACTATCGTTCGTGTAATAAATAGATGTAAAGTATTGTTTGTTTGTTTGTTTTTTAAGTTAAGCACAAAGGGCTATCTATGCTCTGCCCACCACGGGTATCGAAACCCGGTTTCTAGCGTTGCATGTCCGCAGACATACCGCTGTGCCACTGGGGGGGGCAGATGTAAAGTAAGAAACGTTGTTTTAATATATTTTCAAAGATAAGATATACGAGAGAGTGAGAGGGGAGTGTATGTGTCAAGTAAGTGATTTTGGTTTACAATACAATTTGTAAATGATTAAAAGAAATTAACTTGCGGTGTCTAGTGAGTTAGTATAAAAAAATATCTTCCATTCACAGTGACCTTTAAGTTCTTGGTGCAATTTGTGGGTGAAACAAGCAACGTTGGGATGTAATATGAATAGATTACCTTTCATCTTCTCTGCTCGTCAGTCTAGTCTAGCTGGCCTAGACATAGTACTGGTTTGGTAAGCCTAATGCCAAACCTCCCCATTCACGAGGACAGCAGGGAATGATTAATGACTAACTGGATCTTGTACAGAGCGGATTGAATGTAAGATCCGAGATGCACGTGAGCAAGCACCACGTGAAACCTCTTTCTTCCCGGGGAAAAAGCAGCCAAATCACTAGAAGCTAGTCTGATAAGTCCGACTTTTCTTTATCAGCATTTACTTCGGACTTTTCTTTGACTTATTGCAGTGTCTATGACTACAATCCAAACCTCAACTTTTATTTCGCCTTTCTCAACAAATTTCAGACTGGTATTCTTACACACATTCACCTAGTGATTCTAATTTGTATATCTTCAGCCTACTCAGACAGCAGCGCTACCTCAGGCTAATGTCTGACAGGATGATGGATTTTCTTCAAGCATATTTATATGGGAAGTTTGTTGTAGTATGTTGTTGTTCAAAGGCGTGTTCTTGTACATGTCAAAAAGTCTTCTGAAAAATCCTTATTCAGCTTGTTAAGCCATACACCTCGGTGTATCTTATAGACTTCAAGTAAGCCCAGAAGAGTTCTCGAAGAAGTTGTGCGGATTTCCCTTTTCCCAAGTTACATTTTAACGAAATTGTTTGAAATTCTTGGAGATTATGAACGCATGAAACCTGATACAATCCATGTAAGCTCTTCATTGGCTTGCACATTAACTTACTATATTTTTACAGGGTGAACCACAAACATGATAATTATTAGTGTACATAAGATCACACTACCAACCGATTCTTTAAAACAAGTAAATTCCTTGTCTTATGGTTGTGTATAAACCAAACAGCTAAAAGATTTTGATATTTCACAAACACAAACTTGGATTAGAGAACACTCATCATATTTTGTATATCCGCTTTTTCTGGTTGGGGATCGAATCAAGTACCACTTGACTAACTGAACTGCTAGTAAAACGTTTCCCCACAGTGGGTCAGCGGTAAGTTTACGGACTTTCAACGCTAAAATCCGGGGATCGTTCTCCCTCTTCTGGACAGAACGCATATAGCCTATTTTGTAGCTTAGCGCTAAAACAAAACAAACACTCGTTGTAAGTGTTTACATTCAAACTACCACAAAACTTTTATATTAACTGAAGGTTTTAATTAAAAATTAATCTAGCTTTGGAGAGGGTTCGGTCGTGACCCAATCTTTGATGACGAATAACCCAGTGTTTTTAGGTTGCTCACTGTGGATGACACTTAAGTTCACTAGATCTGAAGCTCGTGTTTGAGCTAGGGTTGATAGTGAAATTGAAGAGGTTTGAACCTGATGTTTGGGCTGTGGATGGCAGTTAAATTGATGAGCTCTAAAGCTGATGTTTGTGCTGTGGATGACACATAAGATATGAGGTTTGAACACGATGTTTGTGCTGTGGATGACATATAAGTTATGAGGTTTGAACACGATGTTTGTGCTGTGGATGACATATAAGTTATGAGGTTTGATTCTTATGTTTGTGCTGTGGATGACATATAAGTTATGAGGTTTGAACACGATGTTTGTACTGTGGATGACACATAAGTTATGAGATTTGAACACGATGTTTGTACTGTGGATGACATATAAGTTATGAGTTTGAATCTTATGTTTGTACTATGGATGACACATAAGTTATGAGGTTTGAACACGATGTTTGTGCTGTGGATGACACATAAGTTATGAGGTTTGAGCACGATGTTTGTACTGTGGATGACACATAAGTTATGAGATTTGAACACGATGTTTGTACTGTGGATGACACATAAGTTATGAGATTTGAACACGATGTTTGTGCTGTGGATGACACATACGTTATGAAGTTTCAACCTGATGTTTGTACTGTGGATGACACATAAGTTATGAGGTCTGAGCACGATGTTTGTACTGTGGATGACACATAAGTTATGAGATTTGAACACGATGTTTGTACTGTGGATGACATATAAGTTATGAAATTTGAATCTTATGTTTGTACTATGGATGACACATAAGTTATGAGGTTTGAATCTGATGTTTGTGCTGTGGATGGCACATAAGTTATGAGGTTTGAACACGATGTTTGTGCTGTGGATGACACATAAGTTATGAGGTTTGAACACGATGTTTGTGCTGTGGATGACACATAAGTTATGAGGTTTCAATCTTATGTTTGTGCTGTGGATGACACATACGTTATGAGGTTTGAACACGATGTTTGTGCTGTGGATTACACATAAGTTATGAGGTTTGAACACGATGTTTGTGCTGTGGATGATACATAAGTTATGTGGTTTGAACCTGGTGTTGAGGCTGTGGATGACACATAAGTTATGAGGTTTGAACACGATGTTTGTGCTGTGGATGACACATAAGTTATGTGGTTTGAACCTGATGTTGAGGCTGTGGATGACAGTTTAGTTGATGAGGTCTGAACTGGATGTTTGGGTCATGGATAACAGTTAAATTGAAGAGATGTAAAACTGGTGTTTGAGCTGTGGTTGGCATTTGAATTTAAGTGTAAAACTGATTACTGTGATGATGTTTGGGTTGTCGCATTGAAGATATTTCAGGAACAGACATTTTCACGTTGAAGGCGTTTCAGGAACAGACAGTTTCACATTGAAGGTGTTTCAGGAACAGACAGTTTCACATTGAAGGCGTTTCAGGAACAGACAGTTTCACATTGAAGGTGTTTCAGGAACAGACAGTTTCACATTGAAGGTGTTTCAGGAACAGACAGTTTCATATTGAAGGCGTTTCAGGAACAGACAGTTTCACATTGAAGGTGTTTCAGTAACAGACAGTTTCGCATTGAACATATTAGAGAAATATGGTTTGTTTGTTTGTTTTGAATTTCGCGCAAAGCTACACGAGGGCTATCTGCGCTAGCCGTCCCTAATTTAGCAGTGTAAGACTAGAGGGAAGGCAGCTAGTACTCACCACCCACCGCCAACTCTTGGGCTACTCTTTTACACACGAATAGTGGGATTGATCGTCACATTATAACGCCCCCATGGCTGAAAGGGCGAGCATGTTTGGTCGAACGTAGAGATGTTACAGGAACAGAGAGTGTTCCATTGAAGGCGTTACAGGAACAGAGAGTGTTACATTGAAGGCGTTACAGGAACAGAGAGTGTCACATTGAAGGTGTTACAGGAACAGAGAGTGTCACATTGAAGACGTTACAGGGATAGACAGTGTCATATTATTATATGTAGTAAGGAAAGGCGCTAATTAGCAGGTGAACGCCAGAGTCGAATAACTTGTTTAGTGTAAGGGAAATTGTTAGATTTTTTATTTGTAATTAAATGAATTTTAAAAGATTTGGTAAGTATATTCGAATCAATTTTTGTTGTTTGTATGTTTACAATTAAGCACAAAGCTACACAATGGGCTATCTGTGCTCTGCCCAATACGGGTATCGAAACACGGTTTATCTCGTTGAAATCCGCACACATAATGCTGTGCCACTGGGTGCTTCGAATCAGTAAGAAGAAAGAAATAATATATACATTTGATATTTACACAAAGGTCCATACCAGTTAGCTTTTATTTATCTTTCGATGGTCAGTTATTATATATTGTGGTCAATCATTAACAAGGATTTTAATCACATTATGAAGAAAAAAAGACAGAAACCTGTGGCAATACGGAAATAAGCAGCATTGGATAACCCCACTTGTTTCAGAGGGGTTTCGGTTACCCAGGCAACAGAACAATGAAGAGTTTTTTTATATGTATAGTAGAATGCCCCTTCCCGTGATTATTCCCCTCTTCTTTCTCCTTCCTTCCCTTTTCGTCTTCTTTAATTTTTCTTACGATTTCTTATCTTTTGGCGCCTCGCCAAGAACGATAAGGTTTCTATCTCCAGCTGTGCTGCTCTGGAATGCTGTATTTGCTTGCTTCCCCCTAGCGGAGAGATAACGTCTTAGTTCTCTAGAGAGTAAAAAAAAGTTACTAATTATTATTATTTTTCGAGAATTAATGTTATTATAGTTTCAGATTTTCACCAACATCAACACGATACTTTTTGCGATAAGCGTGAATATTCGTTAATCGTTTTTTTTTTTAGCGCGGAGGGGGGGGGGGCATTGTGATTTTTTGCTGTTATTTTTTTAAGTGACCACTAGGACATGTCAAACAAATATGTTACGATAAACATAATTTTCTGACGATTTGTTTGTTTTGAATTTCGAGCAAAGCTACACGAGGGCTATCTGCGGTAGCCGTCCCTAATTTAGCAGCGATAGACTAGAGGGAAGGCAGCTAGTCGCCACCACCAACTCTTGGGCTACTCGTTTACCAACGAATAGTGAGATTGACCGTAACTTTATAACGCCCCCACGGCTGAAAGGACGAGCACGTTCGGTGACGGGGAATCGAACCCACGACCCTCAGATTGCGAGTCGATCGCCTTAACCACCAGGCCATTTTCTGACGAACTGCATACATTGGTTCCACTTACACACAATTAATATTATATATAAATCGTTTTTCAAGGAACCAAACTGTGATAAAAACAACATATTTAGCTTTTCCGTTACGTAAGAAAAAAGCGTTTCCACCGAAGACGATACTTTTTCTTACGCTTGTAATGCAGGTGAGGCCATTTCCAGGGTGTTTTTTTTTTTTTGATAAAGTTTCATCGAACACTTGTGATGTTGCGAGTGTGAAAAAAATAAATATATACAATAATAGTTCGTAGACAAAGGTACATTTGTACCTTTTCTCTGACATTAGGCGGCCAGGATTTAGCAAGGAAGTTCTGGTAGAGCTACACAAAGACTGCCTTTAGTTATGGTTTGATAGACTGGAGGGAAGGTGGCTAGGTAGCCAAACTGTTGGGTTACACTAGCCGAATAGTGGAACTTAACTGTCACTTTTGTAATTCAATCACGGCTCTAAGTGTAGAGCGCAACGGGACACGAACCATGAACTCCGAGTTAATAGTTCTAAACGTTAATCACTAGGTCACGTCCGGCCCCAGCAACAAAAGAGCGAGGGTGGGCAGATTTAAGGACAGGGCATGAAGGACAGTAAAAGTTCAATGATGGTAATTGTTTGTTTGGTTGTTTGAAGTTAAGCACAGAGCTACACAATGGGCTATCTGTATCGAAACCCGGTTTCTAGCATTGTAAGTCCGCAGACATGCCGCTGTGCCACTCGGGGGCAGTGGCAAATTAATAGAAACGACGGCTTATTCCACACATTGAAAAAGAAACAATGTTAATATTAAATATAAGATCATATGTTTTTTTAGACGTAATAAATATGAAACTATACATACTCATATGTTTTTTTATTGTTAGGAGAGCGAGAGGTATTTTAACTCGACTTTATAAGAATTTGCTGTTTCATTTAGTACCGGCTTGGTGGTTAAGGCGTTCGACTCACAATCTGAGCCTCGCGGGTTTGATTCCCCCTCGCCGAAATTGCTCGTCCTTTCAGCCGTGTGGATGTTATAATGTAACGGTCAAATCCACTATTTGGTGGTAAAAGAGTAGCCCAAGAATTGGCGGTGGGCGGTGTTGATTAGCTGCCTTGCCTTCCCTCTAGTCTATCACTGCTAAATTAAAGACGGCTAGCGCAGATATCCCTTGTGTAGCTTTGTGCGAAATTCAAAAACAAATATACAAACCTAGCACTAACCTGAACTCGCAAGCAATCATTGCTGTTATACCAAACAGAATACACAAAAGAAACAAACCTGTTGGTGAGTGAGTGGTAAGACTTTTTTCACTTGTTAGGCACGGCATCCAGGGAGGATTTTTTTTTCTACTGGCACGAGGTTTCTCGTTCTTTCTTTTTTTTACTCATGCTCTCTGGTTTTTTCTTCATTTTTTTTGTCTGAGGCCCCCAGATGGCGCACCGTGTAGTGAATGTTGAAACTCAACGTATTTACTGTTCGGTGGGAATCCTTTGAGTGACATGCAGCATTCGGGCATGTTTGATATTTTTTTAGTGGTGTGTTACTCAGTACGACCTTCGATTTGACCTCGTAGCTCTCCGATATTAAATGTTATACGTGAAATATATTACATGTATATCCCAAATCGTCGGACTTGGAGTGGAATCAAATAGATGTGACATGGTTAAGAGCATGTAAAACGTATACGATTATCTTCAATTATTGACTCTGCGTCCCGAGTGTCATGTTTAGGGAGGAAGAGGACTGTTACGCCGATAAATCGCATTCTCTGACGCCTTGGACGGAGTATGGAACCGTAAGTAGTTAATGTCATTCGGCCGTTTGGTGTTTTACTATGTACGTTTCTTTATTAATTGCTTAATTAAGACATATTTGTACGAGATCGTATAACTGGAAGAAGAATTAAACGCGGTTACTTGATGTAACAAGTTGAGTATTTAACGTCCTCCGAACGATGAGCTGAAATGGTAAACACCTGGAAAACCTAAATTATCGTAATACCGCAGGGTGCGAACTTCGGATCTTGTGAGAATGCTTATCTTGCCTGTGTAATCCAACAACATATGAAGTTTACATTCGCAGGCTTGTGTAACCCAACAACATAATGACACGTATTGAAGTTGTTGGTAACGTCACAAAACACTGGTCTTGCTAGGCCTGCTCGTGTCCGTACAGTATGAGGATCATGGTTGAGAGCACGTTCTGCTGACACTGTATTTTCATTTGTAGTCCATGATGGTTAATTAAATCTGATACCTAAGATAGGTTGCTATTAATGTCGGGTCTATTTGACCGGTTTTTGTTGGTTCACGTGTACTCAATGTTACCAGTCGAACACTCACTGTACTCTGACGTCAGTAAGAAGCGAATCTCGCTATATATATTGACGAACACGTGCATGTAATTTCTGTTATGTTTTCTTGCTTCAGTTCAGTTGTCAAAATATTATATGAAACATATTTCTTTGGATTTTAGTGATGTTTTCAATTTTGTTTTTATTTATTTGTATTCCGGTAGGGTGTGTTCCCTGCACGTTTAATGTCTAAAAGTTCATCTGACTCTAGCTTCCCCCCCCCCCCCCATGGCTTGAGTATGATCTAACTAGTGTTTTCAAAATTGGTAAAATAACAGTTATACGAACGATAATATTTTAATGTCCTTGACCTTTCTTCAAAGTCACACTTATTATTATTATTATTTTAATGATCGGGCGAATATGGTGTCGCCGATTTTGTTTTGGGTAAGCACTTTATAAATTATTAAACACGCGATAACGACTAAAGTAGGGGTAGTGATTTAAATGATTCTCGTTGTTATTCATTGGCGATTTTTCAATAAGATCATGCTGAGTCCTAACGTATCTGTCACGTGAAACAGGTTCTTAAATAACGAGGGAATTATCAATTTATGTATGTGCTAAATACTGAAAGTAAAGGCAACGCGTAGTGGGATCTTTAAGCGTACATGATCTTATCAATTGTAAATGCTTCCACTCGAAAGAACAAGTAGACGCTAGAATCAAGTGTGTGTGAGAGTGTATATATATATATATTGCATTAAACATTCCCCCCTCCATTTCAGAGTTTGTAATGAGATAACCATGTGTTTAGAGACTTTTTTTGTCAATAAGAGGAGTGTTGTTGTTCATCTTTCTTCATGACAGCGGGACTTGACTAGGTTGCCATGTGCTGGTCCTCGAGGGAGAAATTAGTGTCCCCTCTGTCAAGGGTAATTAATGGGGTTTCTCTGCACTCGATGGCAGTTGGCAAGGGTTTAGTTAGTGCCCCTCCCATCGTTTCATATCTAAGTACGGGAAAATAAGAAAAAAAAAATCATATAGTTGGTCACTTCCGATTATTTTCGTAGGATCTTTTGATATGATAAGCTGTTCTGTACTCGCTTAATCTGTGGTAATAACTATCCAACTTCAGGTATTTTTTTCAGTACATTTAATATTTTACTAGTTTTTATTTTGGTATGCAGTTATAACAGGGATGTGTGAATTAAGTCGTTTATCCAGTTGAATTGATGTACAACCGCCCCCTTATTATGATATTATCGTATCATTTGAATAAATGAATCGGCTAAAACAGACATTTGATGTTTTTGTTTGGAATTTGTAAATTCAGCTGTTACTGAACGTCACGTGCTGAACCTGAACCATAATAGTGCTTGCTGTCGTGTTCTTATTCCACCGACGTTTAAGCTGCCGAGAAGAACGTGCATTATGAAAGACATTGGCTCTGAAACTTAACCTATTTGGTATTGAACAACTGATTTTCTATACTCTATAGGAAAGAAAAAAGGGGGCGATCTGTAGATGTAGTTTGAACTGTTATCAGTCCAGTAGTGTATCTTGAAATTCAAAACTTACAACAAAGGTCATGAAATATATTTAGTTTACAGCTGAAAAAAAAAAGTTTAGTCTTTTTAGGCATGCGATACCGAGGAATCCCCCCTCCCATTAATATTATTACGCTATAATATATTACAGACTAAAATATGTGGGTACAATATAAGCTCTTCAGTCAAATAATTTGTGTGGTTGTGATTTATTCTGTTTCACAAAACACCTAAAACGTCTCTCCACAGCGTTGAAAAATAATGGTGTAAATGTTACCTTTCAGCGATTTCTTTGGTGATATCACGCTTTACCTTGAGGGTTATCCTGTAAGGCAACATCTATACCGGGAAGGTGTACACAACAGTACACCAAACAGTGTACACTTATTTACTAATAAACATGAAAGACGTGTAGTTTCCGATGTAATAAACAAGATGAACTTTTGTTCGGTGGTTTAAACCAACAATGAAGTGAAGCCGGAATTGGAAAATATTAAAGTTTGAATGGTAGTTTAAATCAACAATAAAGTGAAGCCGGAATCAGAAAAGATAATATTTGGTACTGTAGTTTAAACCAACAATGAAGTGAAACCGGAATCAGAAAATATAATATTTGTTACTGTAGTTTAAACCAACAATGAAGTGAAACCGGAATTGGAAAATATTAAAGTTTGAATGGTAGTTTAAACCAACAATGAAGTGAAGCCGGAATTAGAAAATACAAACTTTTATTCGGTGGTTTAAACCAACAATGAAGTGAAACCGGAATTGGAAAATATTAAAGTTTGAATGGTAGTTTAAATCAACAATGAAGTGAAGCCGGAATTAGAAAATACAAACTTTTGTTCGGTGGTTTAAACCAACAATGAAGTGAAACCGGAATCAGAAAATATAATATTTGTTACTGTAGTTTAAACCAACAATGAAGTGAAACCGGAATCAGAAAATATAATATTTGTTACTGTAGTTTAAACCAACAATGAAGTGAAACCGGAATCAGAAAAGATAATATTTGGTACTGTAGTTTAAACCAACAATAAAGTGAAACCGGAATCGTAGTGTTTGAATGATTACGTCACGTCGTTTTAGGTTGGATAACTTGGTTTGGAAAGAGGTAAAATCAGAAATGTGTGCACAAAATGGAAATGAAGTGGTTAAAAACAATAACAACAACAAAACGATGTTTATGGTACATAATTTAGTTCGATAATTATTGTATATATATTGTGATGTATATCTAGTTCTTTACATCCCTATTCTAGCGTAAAATGTACCCACTTTGACTGGAAACAGTCGCGTCTATGGCACTGGTCGCGCAGCAACGCGGCTAAGAATACAATTGTATAAGTAGAACGTACGAATAAACAAACGGTGTTTTAAGTAGTTTTTGTGGTGTCTGTGTGAATTATGAAACCAGTATCAGATAATTTCTGACGTGTAATCTTTCAACAAAGTGTATGATTCTTGTTAATATAAATTATCTCAATTTTTAAAATTATCACGTCCATTAAATGCTCCTTCTTGAACATTAAATTTATTGCTTTTTCTTTGAAACCTAATGATCTAGTAATTGTAATCATTGATAGCTTGAGAAGTGGCAAGGTGGTTAAGGCACTCGACTCGCAATCAGAGGGTCGCGGGTTCGAATCCCTGTCACACCAAACATGCTCGCCCTTTCAGCCGTGGGGGCGTTATAATGTGACTATTCGTTGGTAAAAGAGTAGCGGTGGCTGGTGATGACTAGCTGCCTTCCCTCTAGTCTTACACTGCTAAATTAGGGACGGCTAGCGCAGATAGCCCTCGTGTAGCTTTGCGCGGAATTCAAAAACAAAACAAAAGCTTGATAAGTCTAGATTCGCGAAGTTCATAAAAAGAGGTCAAACTCAAAACCAATAACGTTGTATTTTCGGGTTTCCTTATCATGGAGTGTATGTGCTTTGAACTGAAATGATTTATTTTTTGGGGTCTATTTTTTAAATAAAATGTTAAAAGGTGAGATTATTAAAAATACAAGTTCTGATGAGGCTTTCAACTGAAAATCTGTAACAAATCAAGACGCTTTGGGTTTTTTTGAGGAATCCTTCTGCGTCATGAACGATGCGAGAACATTTGAAGAACTATAATGGACTACACGTCTTTAGTGATCGTGCCCGTACTTTTCTGTAATAAGCATCTGATTAAACGTCGATGTATTACAGAGGCATTGGTTTCAAAAAGTATCAGAAGATCGTGGAATTAACCTCGACTTTCATCAGAATGGTGGAATTGCGAGTTTTCATGATAATGACTGAGTTACGTGTTCGGTTGGATGAGGGGGGGGGGACTAAAATACCTCGTATCACTCGGTGCGTGCACGAGAGAATTACGAACAAACCAACCTTCCTTGTGATCGACAATCGCACACCGCTATCTATACCCTTTCTGACCTTGGCCGGAATACCCCGTGGAAAGATAGATGCTAGCTATGTAATTATGCCTAGAGGCAGGGCGGATTAAACACGGTGTTGGGTATAGTATTAACTCCGTTTGTAGTGGGGTAGAAAGAGACGGAGCCAAAGAAACCACGGTTTTGATTAACCATGCATATCTATTGATGTGGAACGTTAGACTGTGCTTTGAAGAAACATTAGGGTTAAATCCCAGCCTGAAGCCTCTTATTATTCCAGCATCGATCTTCATAAGACGATGGAGAATTTTCCAACTCCAGAGAGATGAGTCAGTTCATTGTTTTATGTTCCCAACTTTTTACGTCATCAACGAATGGAAATTAAATGATGTATCACTGATTGTCTGTGAGGTGCTCGACACAATGACCATCTTCTCTTCTGATTGGAAGTTTTAGATAAATATATATCGGTTATAGGTCGCCTCTTATTGGCACTTGAAATCCTTACAATATTGTG
>NW_013669050.1:46109-49189 GCF_000517525.1 Limulus polyphemus
AAATCCTACAATATTGTGTGGTCGCCTCTTATTGGCACTTGAAATCCTACAATATTGTGTGGTCGCCTCTTATTGGCACTTGAAATCCTTACAATATTGTGTGGTCGCCTCTTATTGGCACTTGAAATCCTTACAATATTGTGTTTAGAATATTATTGTGACTTTATTGTGACGAAATTGTTGAATTATATTTGAATTAATCCAAACACAAGAAATATCCAACCACATTTCTTTCCCCGGGCCTTATCAACAACAACAACAAAAAAAGGCATTAAACAGTTCTAAGGTTAATAACCACTTAATAGTGACACCTAGTGGAAATCAATGGCAATATTTAATCTCACGTGGCACGTAGAAATTTTCAAATATGACGTTATTTCCACAACCTCCCCGGGCTTATGAATTCAGTTCTTTCTTTTTTTTTACTTATTTTATGGAGCAGAGTATGAATTTTAGTGGTCTATTGATGTGCGTGCCCAACTTTAAATCTATATACAATAAAGTGTGTGATTTTTTGAAACTTTTCAACTCCAGACCACTTGTAAATAAATGCTGTCCTCGTAATTTTCAATCATAGTTTTATTGGATTCTTTGGATAATTTTTTCCAATTATCAATACATTGGACGGTTCTAAATCTATTTGGATTTCTTATATTTTAAACATTGTTTTGTACAGACATGATGCATAAACATTGGCTAATTTTAATGTTTTCGGTTAGAAAAACGTTTTCTCTCTTTTAGCTCATAAATAATTTAACGTAAGCTAACTTACGGCGTCTTGGAGATAAAGGAGGACCTTAAAATTTGTCAAATTATATATTCAGCATAGCACGCTAATTTGTCAACTTGAAATACATAAAAAAATAGCCGTAATTAGTGTAATAACGGTTCTTTAATTCATCAGGTAAAAATTAGTATGTTTAGCCTGTTCGCCACTAGGGGTTTCAATTTTAATATAATATATCAAAAAAAGAAAGTACATGTACAAAAATTCTGATTCAAATTCTTACGAAATATACTACTGGACTTGGTTTACAGACAATAGAGAAAAATTCGTAAAATTTCCTGGTATATAATAACCTCAAGAAAAGGAAGACTTGAATAATAAGTAAGGACAGCCTAAATTTTCATCATTTAGGCTTAACGTTCAGTATGCTATTTCAGACGTTACACGCACGTTCCCTATCTATTGTTTTCTCAAAACTCTAATTTCTTAAGCAATTGCCTTAAGTATTGTTAATTTCCCTTCTCGTTAAATAATATGCCATTTACTCCTAAGTTAATGCTTTCTGTACCAACACTGTAGTCGTTAAATACGTTCATTGTTTTTTACTTGTATAGTCGTTTTACAATAGTACTTTGCCAGAATATATTGTTGTTGTTTTCGCAATTATTGTAGTTTGTATAGTCGTTTTACAATAGTACTTTGCCAGAATATATTGTTGTTGTTTTCGCAATTATTGTAGTTCATTTGATGTCATGCCGAGGCTCTGTTTATCATAAAAAAAAAACACACAACAGTATAAACAACATTTACCTAATGAGCCGGGGTAAAAAAACAAACAAAAAAGAAACTTATCGTAGTTGTTTTTGTATGGGTATGTCAAATAGTTGGCTTGTTTTGTTACTTTCCTCCTCTTTAGCTTGTTTTTTTTGGGGGGGGGGACTACGAAACTTTCAACTAGAGAGAAAATCTATACTTTATACTAATGGTAGAGATGCCTTTGATTAACTTTCACGATATACATTGAAGAACAAATAAAACGGAAACAAACGCATGCTACTGAATTACAAATAGTTCTGGTTCAAATAGCTTAGTGAGGAAATAACTTTATTACTAATACCCTTCAATAGAATTTATTTGTTTGCTAGTTAGTTTCAGAGCAAAGCCACATTGGGCTATCCGCTGTGTCCACTGCAAGGAATCTTACGTCCTAACTATGTAAACTTATCTTTGTTCCGCCAGGGGACTCAACACATTCCAAGAGTAAGAGTGAAAATGTCCGGCTGACGGTTATTTGGGCAAAACGCTGACCACATTTTTTTTAAAGACAGGTTTTGTTTTCACAGAGTCAACTTTTTGAAATCAGTTATTTACACCCAAACTCGTATGGGGAGCTCGTTTCTTTCTTTCTTCCCTTTTTTTCGGAGGTATTATATATATATATATATACACATATTATTTTTAAAAGTTTCTTACGACGTTGCGATGGTGAGGAACGAACTTTGTGTGGGGTTGACCTATGACCTCATATTCGTGGTTATAATGTATCAATTAATTTTGTATTCATTGTTTGAAGCCCACCTGCACCTGTCAAGATCATTTTGAAATGTTGGCTTAGTATAGGGATTTTGAACTAACTTAAATCTTCTAAGCTGGGATAACAGTAAAAACAAAACAAAAACTACCAGTAACGGCGAGGTTACCCAGCTGATGATTCAATGTGGTCTGATCATGATAGCTTTATGGGAGATTACCCAGCTCATGATTCAGATCTGATCATGATATCTTTATGGGAGATTACCCAGCTGATGATTCAATGTGATCTGATCATGATAGCTTTATGGGAGATTACCCAGCTGATGATTCAATGTGGTCTGATCATGATAGCTTTATGGGAGATTACCCAGCTCATGATTCAGTGTGGTCTGATCATGATAGTTTTAAGCTGGGTAATCTCCCATAAAGTTATCATGATCAGACCACATTGAATCATGATCTGGGTAACCTCCCATAAACCATGATTCAGTGTGGTCTGATCATGATTGAGTGTCTTCTGACTGAAACTTATTTTTTCAGAAATGCGTTAAGCTTATAAGATAAAGCAAATTCTGTAATGAAAGCAGAAGGGTGTCCTGGAATGTTCAGTAATGGGCGGCAGATAGCTTTACTAGCTTTGTCATAAATACGAAATACAAATACATCAGTAATTTCACAATTTATAAACATATACTACCTCGTTCGAAATGTGCTGCTCCCTAGTGAGACTACTTTGTGAGACCTTGGGCGTGGTCAAATACGTCAATCGAAAGGGTTTGACCTCCTGAGTCGAAAACTGTAATTAGATCTCAAATCGGTC
>NW_013669050.1:50128-52349 GCF_000517525.1 Limulus polyphemus
GATGACGGAGCTATGAGCTAAAAGTTTGTACTGGAATAAAAATAACAAAACCACTCAGAGCTGTTCTATGAGCCGTTCAGCCGCGGCTAAAAAAGGTTCTCTTTCGATAGTTTGCCTGTGGTCTAACAATCAATATTTTAGTAAAAAAAAATTCCCGATTTACGTACAAAAACAAATGCCTAAAGATATTCATTCCCTAGTCGTTTGACACAAGGTAAAAACCATGTTCCCGCCGACAAATTAGTCTAGACAGACTAGATTATTCATCCCATGATTTTTAGTGTTTCAAGCTGAAGTAAGATTTGCAATCCAGTCATCGTCCCTAATTCCATCTTTTTAGTTTCACTGGTGTAAACTTGTTTTATGAAACTAATTGGATACTTTTTGTTTAACACCATAACATAAAACTAGTGCTCCTGCACATTTAGATTACTTATCACGTTTCAGTATTGAAGTAACATTGCAAATGGTGTAAAAAGTTAGTTGGTAATATATGTGATATTGCGTCACAATAAGACAGGTAATTATCCTAATTAATTAAATCTTTTTCCAATAACCCTGTACGGGTTTCCAGTATTACAGGGTTTCCCAAACGTTTGCTTATCACGATCCTTTCTCTGCCGTCTGCCAGGGATCGAAATCCCCACATTCCCGAGGAATTTAACCTTGCTTGAGGAATTTCATCTTACTGACTTTCCCAATCGGCAATGCATGGTCCATCCGTATTCCTATAGTGTGACCAATGAAAGTGGACGTATTGCATGGATTAAATAAAAAAAACAATTCATGAGGAAATACAACTTTACATGAGGGGATGTAATCTTTATGACAACTTTCCCTTGGGTGAATGTAATTTTATTTCATTATTTCTACCCTCCTCCCCTTCACACATATATTTATAACGCCAAGTATTAAAATATTAACGGTCTGACGTGGGCTTGTGGTTAACGTGTCGGAGTGTCAAGTCCAGTGTTTAAAATGAAGGTTTGTTATACCTGTAGCTAAAAGACCTCTGACTTAACAACTTAATTCACATGTCGTATAAGGTGCCGTTCATTTTCAAACTTTTCTGGTATGTAGAAAACAACTATATTTAAAACAAAGACTGTTGGTGTTTCTGTCAACCGCGGGGAATCGAACCCAGGATTTTAGCGTGTTAGTTTCGTAAATTTATCCTTACCCACCAGGGGACGTAACTTAACTGTAAATGTTTAAAACAATGAGCGTAACTGCGCTAATTGGTTTCGATACTGTAATGGCTACCATTTTCTGACAATCCTCATTCACGTGAATAAGATGAAATGATTGGCACAGTTAGGTCGGGCTACTGATTACATTGTGCAGTGAAAAATATTGTCAAAATATCGTAATAACATTATCGTTTTATGCGAGATTCGGATGGTCTCCTATTTCATTTAAAATTTAAATTTATTAACATTTTATACCCTTACTGCTATTTTGAGGGTCGCGGATCACAGATTGAAAGAAGAAAAACTTATTATGGTAATTTTCTGTTGTATGCGGCTTCCAGCGAGGTCTTTCGTTTGACACCAGAGTTTCTAAGGCTGACTAGACTACAATATTGAAAATGCTAGTTAAATTGATATTTATAAAGCTATTATTCTTACAGAAATTTAATGTCGCACCTAATACTGACTAACCCAGTGACCTTATTATTTTTTCCAAGTTAGAATTATTAAGAAAATCACGTAGGTTTTGTCGTTGCAGTTCTGTTGTTTCGCCACGTAATAGTGTTTTGTTTTTATTATCTCGATGGGGTGCAGGTTGGCCCTGTGGTGGAGATCTATATCTAGGAGCTGGCGAGCCGGGTTCGAATTCGTGAAATATCCTCGCAATTTAAGCCTTAAATGAGTTATAAGAGTGACAGTTAATATCTTGGGTCCTTTCGATGGGTCAGTGCTAAGTTTAGAGCTTAAAACGTTCAAATCCGGAATTAGATTCGCTGTGGTGAATAGAGTATCCAAAGCCCATTGGGTAGTTTTTTTTACTAAAACAACAACAACAACAATTCCTTTGCGTTGATGTTGCCTGGTAGGGTACTGCTGGCTGTCTGCTTTCTCTCTGGTCAGTAGTTCAATAGGCCCGGCATGGCCAGGTGGTTAAGGCGCTCGACTCGCAATCTGAGGGTCGCGGGTTCGAATCCCCGTCACACCAAACATGCTCGCCCTTTCAGCCGTGGGGGCGTTATAATGTGACGGTC
>NW_013669050.1:52734-57387 GCF_000517525.1 Limulus polyphemus
CGTGTAGCTTTGAGCGAAATTCAAAACAAACAAACAAACAGTAGTTCAAATTTTGGGACGACCAAAGATAATCTTAATACATTTTCCATAAATACAAACTCTTAATCACATCTAATTAACATTTGGAGACTACCTTTTCGTAATGTGGATTTTTTACCCATAATATATGTTAAAATTTTGCTTTAGGCCTTGAGGCAGGCCGTGTTTCTTACCAATTCCATATTATCGTTTCAAAGCCTTTTAGTAGACAGAAACCCATTCCATATCATGAACTACTGACTGAAATAACAACCGACTGATTTACTGACCGCTGAATATCGCTAGATTGAAGTTTTAGCGTTATAACTTACAAGGTGACCTTGACACTTCACCCAATGTCTTGTTTTTGAAAACAGATGGAGCGTGGAATTAAAAACATCTGCACTGAATTTCATGAAATATACAAGTAATTCTGGTATTCGATCTCTTATCACGAGGCCCCTCTCCAGTGGGTAAGCGGCAAGCTTACAAACGTACAATGCTAAAATCCGGGGGTTCCATTCCACGTTGTGGACAATACGAAAAGAGCTTAGCTTTGTGCTAAAATAAAACAGACACAGATAAAAGAAAATTTATTACGAGCCGAACAGCGATGAATGTTGTATCTCGACTCCGGCTATCAGATGTTCTACAGTTGAAACTTTCTGTCTGTGTTGGATGTCGAGTGTTGTATGGCTACTGTGGATTCTTCACCTAATTGATGCTTAAATTCAACTAAAAGTTTACAATAATTATAGAAATAAAAAATAAATTCACGTCGTGATTATTCATATCCATCTATCTATTTCTCTATGAGTGTGTGTCTTTCTCTCTCTCTCTATCTATATATATATATATATGTATGCTTGTTTGTGTGTGTATCTATATAAATAGTACGCTTGCGTTTGTCTGTCTGGAACTTTTCTCGCAAATTTCTTGACCAAACGCTACAAATCTCGTATCGTTAGAAAGGTCTTTGTCCGATGAGTCCGGATTGTATATTGGTTTTTCAATTCAGAATCATCCTACGTGCTTTTTGCTTAGTCAAACTTTTCAATGCAACGAGTATGGTACATGATGGCACAATATCGCTGTGATCACGTGGCTTCTATTCCAACTTTAGTTGTTGTTTGTTTATTTGCAAAATATTTTACACAAATAACACTTAACCCACGTGTAATTACCTAAACAAAATGAACATTACACTAAAGACAATTTCTATGGACTTTCTCGACATGTTTATTTCTTAACCTCCATTCGTAAAACCTCGCATGTAGATAGACAATGTATCCCCCATCGCTATGTGGGCCCTACTTTCTTAGTAACCCCCCAAAACCCACCAGGACACATCTTATACCCCACATTATATCCCGTGCCTGGTAACTTTGATTTGGTTGTGTTAAGGTTTAGATAAGGCCTGTTTTTTGATAAATATATTTTCGATTTCATGATAGTTTAATTTGTTCGTGCTGTTTGTAATACAACCCTTCCTTGTATGATACAAATCTGAACTTTACTATTTAATTAATGTTTGTGTTTACATTATATGTATTTATATAGATATAATATAGTGAATAATCACGTAAAATCATTCTGGTGGTTATTCGTTGCCGAAACAAAACATTTAAAACAACATCTGAGACTAAAAAAGCAAAGTTCTGTAAATAAAAATATCTCTGGTTTGGATATTTATATAAGTAAAAGGATTGAACAGTGTTTACTATATGTGCTAAACAGTGCCCAAAGAACAAGTGCAGAATTGTGGGTATTTTTTACCCAACTTCTTCAGTGTCATATACTAATTAACTGATCCAAGGAATCCAAAGATATATTTACTTTTATCCTTCCGTCTTGACATATGAGCGTTTTCATAAAGATTTTATAACAAATTTTTAAGAGCCGTCGGAAAGATGTGATACTACAGATGGCTGACCTTGATGGCGGCGCAACCAATTAGAGTCTGTCTTTCTGACCCCCTCACCTTACGTTAATGGTAATGAGTGCAGTCGCCCCAGGCGTAAATATGAGACTGTCGCCAAAGAAGACAGCGTCAACGCGTACACTCACAGTCTGTGGGGTAGGGGGTTGATGGACTGGAGAGGGGTTATTACCTCTGATGTGTATCACATGCACCCTAGAAACCCTGAATTACCCTTTTAACAAGCGTAACGATAGTATCAATCATGTGTTACCTTACGTTTGTTTAGGCCCATACAAGGATTACATTGTAAATAGAGTCTCTCAGTATTATAAACCTTCGTGCGTCTTTAATGTTTCCGCTTGTTCTCTTTAATAAGTTACAAAAAAAGTTTTTTATCTTTATTAGTTAGTTGACATTCTATCTTGGGCTCGGCAGGTTAAAAGATGTAAAACATACTTTCTAACTTAACAGAAATCAGTGGGAGGTCATTTCTGCAAAATGTCTTTTCTACAGTACATTAGTCCAGTTGGATTTGAGCTAATGTGAAATCAGGTATATTTTCCTAGAAGTTGAAATTAAACCCTTTATGATTGTTTGTTTGTTTGTTTGTAATTAAGCACAAAGCTACACAAGGGCTATCTGTGCTCTGCCCACCACGGGTATCGAAACCCGGATTCTAGCGTTGTAAGTCCGCAGACATACCGCTGTGCCACTGGGGGGCAAACCCTTTATGAAGAACTGATAAAGCAGTACCAAAATTTAAAACTATTTACAGCCGTCTGGACTCCTGGCGAGTGTCAGTTGAAATATTTAAAGAAAAATGCAATGTGTTTATTTCTAGACAGGAAATAGGATATTTTTTTTTGTAATACTGTTGTATTCTGATTGGGTCACTTTTAGTCCCGCATCTGTAATTTTTTTAAAAAAGGATCTACATTTTATGAATAAATATATCATTATATACGCGCAAGAATCGCTGTCAGAGGGACAAAACAACCTCCTCATCTTTATGGGTTATTTTACCATTGATTTAGGTTGCAGGTGTTTTAGTTGTTCCAATCACTGACTGTGCACCTTATTCACAGAATTTATTCTTTTTATACAAACGATCAATTATATACGCATTTTTTTTTATGTCGCACTGGGGCCTGGGTTGACCATATGGTAGAGCTCTGGGTTTCGGATTTCTATCACGCATTATGCTGTGGATACATTTTTTTTTTGCGTTATAAGAGTGTCAGTCAATCTCTTAGTGTGAATGGTGGAAGGTAGGGTGCTGCTGACTAGCTGCCTTTCCTCTGGTCAGTAGTTCAAATTTGGGGACCGCCTATAGCAGTTAGCCGTAGTAGCAGTGCCGTAAATGCAAAATACAAATATAAAATAATGACACTTTATGTGATGTAGGGTTATTGCCACATCTGGTTGTAAAATATTTTAATTAAATATAACAATCTTTATGGCACTAGGCCTAAATATATTTAGAAAGTTGAAAGAGTATGATCTGGTTCATCAAATTATCATCTGTGAGATACCTTTTCTCTTATATAACCCTAACCAACACACCTGTGGTCCACACGGACCCCGACGACTTTCTTGGTTGTATATCTTCTTACATAATCATTACGTATTTACACCCATTCATGTAAATTTCAAGTTGAAACCTCGGATCAACATGACACTATTGTTTTTGGAACATGCAGACGTAGTACATAGCTATAATCTAATATTTATCTCGCGTCCAAGTGGACCCCATACTATCATTGACCATCACTATACATGCAGTTTGCCTTATAGCATATGAAGCAATTTTTTCAAACGTTTATTTTACTATATAGACTGTGTTGTAGAGGATAATCCATCAAAGTAGTACAGCATCATCTGTTTATTTGTTTATAACATCATTGTGGTAGGTATGTATGCGCATTTCTTTTCTCTACAGTTGTTCTCTATGATGGCTGCTTATAATGCTCTATGTTATAGAAACCTTGTTTGATAATTGTTGTAAATAACCTACTTATTGGATTTTAAATCCATAGCCTACAACAAGGATACATTTGTGTTTGGATCTGGTTGGACTCAAAGTGACCCACAATGTACACTTTCAGCGTTCTTCGAGTTGAATTTTGCAGTATTATGGTAATCTCATCATATATTGGTAGATAATGACTTGAATATAGGAGTATAATAAAACTTTGGCATTTTTGACAGACTGTTTGTGTTAGGAAAGGTTTAATACTATTTATTTATATACTGGGAACAATGTAATTTTGTTGTTTCTTGATTTGTCTACCTATTTCTTCTAGAATACATATATTTTTGTATTCTTCACATTGCATGCTAACCCTAATAAAACTAACTTGTAATATAATTTGTTTTTGGAACTTCATTCCAGAGCTTACAATAACGGTAATTTTGTGCTGGGGTCCAGTCCAGTTGGACCCCAGTTGTTCCATAACGTAACTTTTCAAAGGTGTGCTGATGAAGGTTAAATAATTTTAAAACATAACGAAGTTAAGTATGGTAGCCTTTAAACTCGTTCTGGTTCTTCGCATTTATGTTTAATGCTATGTGAAACTTCTAAAACTTTAGTACTATTTTTATTGTACATGAACCTTCTACAGCTTACTACAACACTGTTTATTACTACATGAACCTTCTACAGCTTACTACAACACTGTTTATTACTACATGAACCTTCTACAGCTTACTACAAC
>NW_013669050.1:58332-62646 GCF_000517525.1 Limulus polyphemus
CCTTCTACAACTTACTAAAGCACAATGCTTATTACTACATGAACCTTCTACAACTTACTACAACACAATGTTTATTGCTACATGAACCTTCTACAACTTACTACAACACCGTTTATTGCTTCATGAACCTTCTACAACTTACTACAACACTGTTTATTACTACATGAACCTTCTACAACTTACTACAACACAATGTTTATTGCTACATGAACCTTCTACAACTTACTACAACACCGTTTATTGCTTCATGAGCCTTCTACAACTTACTACAACACTGTTTATTACTACATGAACCTTCTACAACTTACTACAACACAATTCCTATTAATACATGAACCTTCTACAACTTACTACAACACTGTTTATTACTACATGAACCTTCTACAACTTACTACAACACTGTTTATTACTACATGAACCTTGTACAACTTACTACAACACACTGTTTATTACTACATGAACCTTGTACAACTTACTACAACACACTGTTTATTACTACATGAACCTTGTACAACTTACTACAACACACTGCTTATTACTACATGAACCTTCTAAAACACTGTTTTAGTATTAGGTTAAGCTAATTGATGTGTTGAATAATGGAAGATTGTTTGTTCTGTGGAGGTTTATAGAAATCCGTAGTAACAACGTAGACTTTTTTTTGATCGTTTTTGACTTGGAGCATCCCATCTTAACATATATTTTCGTTTTCCACAGCTTTCTAAGAACTTGCTTGTGTATTCGAAATCTTACGTATTTCTACTTCCTTTGGTCCCTTCGGGCGCCGTGCGCAGACTTTTGGCGTCCAGGGGTGTTTTACCGACAAACACTGCCCTTGATTACTAAATCGATATTTTTCCGTTTTGAGCGTGAAACTCCTGTATGTAGCGCGTGCTGTTGGATCCCCCCTTTTCTGTCTGTTCCGCTTCTTCGACCCTTCGCTGAACCTTTCTACCAGTGCTTTGATTAGAAACTTGAGGGTATCTTGGGAAATCTTTTCCTCTCGATCGAAAGAATTAAAGAAAAAGAACAGAAAGAGCAAGATATAGAAGAGAGAAATAATGTTTTTTTGGGGCAAAAAAGAAGTGATCCTTAGAGGTGGATCGGAAGTTTAAATTTATTTTGTTTTTCGAAAGAAATAAGAATTAAGAAGATGACCTAAGCAAACTAGTAACATTAAATACAGAAGAATAAAAGTTTTAACATTGGAACCAAACTGAACTTTTGATTTGTTTGAAAATGTTATTTCCTTCTTTAAGACCCCCCGCTGTGATTTCAGGAGCAACTGCTCATGTAAAAATATTGTTTCGCAGGGATATGTTTGTTTTCACAATTAAATTTTAGCCTAATAATTCAGACATGTTTCATTAATCTTAACTTCCTTTCAGTTATACCTTCGTTTGAAGCCTCGTTTTTTTTTCAAATTGCAGGAAAAAAGTGTTATCGTTAAATGATAAACTGTTTAGAATATTTTTACTTAAAGCCACAGATTGAGAGAAGATGTTGTCCTTGAGATAATGAGAAGATTTGGAGAAGATGTTACTATTCTGATAAGTGTTAGTACGGATTTGGAGAAGATGTTACTATTCTGATAAGTGTTAGTACGAATTTGAAGTAAATGTTGTAGTTCTGACAATTTTTAGTATAGATTTTGAAAATACGTTTTGCATTTATGATCATTCTTAGTCTGGTTTTGGAGATGTTGCAATTCTGATAAGTTTTAGTTCATCTGCCCTCTTAAACTCAGTTTTGTGAAAGTTTGTTGAAATATTTCATCTTATAGAAAATTTGGTGTCAAAAATGTTTGGTATAAAAAGATACATATAGTCTTCTGAAGATTAAGAGTAAAAAAAAGACATTTTTACACGACCATATTTGCTGTCTATGAAAGAGTAGGTACAAATTAGATAAAGCATGGGTGGGATGGTCGCAGAGCAGTATTAGTTTACACCTCTTCAACATCTGATGGCTTAATATTATAATATTTTACTCACTCATAACTGGTGTTAGCTATGTCTTTAAGTTGATATATTGATGTGGTTTGTTATATTTCAAGGTTGTTTCTGCCTGTTGCTGATCGCATCCGTATTGACTTATGTTACAATATCGTAAATGAGTACCAATCCTCTTGCACAAGTAAAGGTCACAAGCAGCAACTTTTGTAAGAGTTAGTGTGTATGCGTTTCTGTATTGACTTCTAGAAAAAGTGCCTGTTCAAACAGGTGACACAGACATTTGTACAAATTGAATTTAGATGGCTATATTTGTGGAATAACTGTTAAAGTACGTAAACTAAGGATTGTGGGATACAGCCTGAAGGCTTCACTGAACTAGGAGTGTTCACCCAACAGCCCATTCCACATGTTAAAATTAAACTAATCCCAATGGCTCTATCAAAATTCGTTTGGCATTAACCTTTTCACCAAGTAGGGTGAAGAGAAGCAAAAGTTTCTGACCACCCAGGGTTGTCTTTCAGGCCCCAAAATATTTTTTGAGGCTTGACAGATTTTGAAACCTAAATCCGTGCCATGAATTTGTTTATTGTTTTATCTCTTGATTGCTGATCTACACTTCCGGTAGTAAGGTAGCCAGCAAGATCTGCATTCACAGTTCTAACAGCTTTAAACTTAAAGCTGGCCGTCTTTTTGTTTATTAAAATGTGTTTACCTGTTGGATATCAGTGTACCTGAATACCACAAGTACAGCATTGAGGGAGAGGTTTAATTGCTAGAACGGCTGCATAGCTTCCAGTAAAACATCTTCTGTATGAGAAAGTACTTTACCAGGAGACCAAAGACATGGGCTGTACAAAACCGAGAAGCTGAAACACTCGTACAAAAGGTGGCCAACTAGTTTGCACTGAGATGTGCTATTTCTACAGAACTTTACAGCACTCGTGTCTGCCAAATTCATAGGAATATGTGAAATGAAGACACCAGCTCTAAATCCTTGACATTGAATGATACTATCATACGTTTTGGATAAGGTGAAACGTGTAGGTGGTTTGGGAGTTCTTTTTTGTTTTGTTTGGTTTGTTTTGAATTTCGCGCAAAGCTACACGAGTGCTATCTTCGCTAGCCGTCCCTAATTTAGCAGTGAGAGACTAGATGGAAGGCAGCTAGTCATCACCACTTACCGCCAACTCTTGGGCTACTCTTTTACCAACGAATAGTGGGACTGACCGCACATTATAACGCCCCCACGACTGAAAGGACGAGAATGTTTGGTGAGAAGAGGATTCGAAACTTGACACTGAGATTGCAAGTCGAGCGCCCAAACCACCTAACCATGTTGGGCCACGTGTAGGTAGAGGAGAGACAGTAGACATATTCGGAGTCTGGAGAGACAGCAGACATATTCGGAGTCTTGCCAGTTACGACTAAATTGGGAAAAAGAACGGAAGGTATATTACGTCACATCCGTTTCAGAGACTTTACCAAGGTCATTAATGAATGAAGCTTTTGTGAAACATGCAATTCTCATTGTTTTTATCTCAATTCTGTTATATAATGTTAGTTACAAGGTTTAGTTTACATTACCTACCACAATCTTACGGCTTCTGTGGACGAACTGGTCTTAAAACGAAGGGAAAACACTTAAAGCAAATTCCGTGTTGCGTTAAGCATTAAGCAAATGAGCGTAAATTACATCACTAAAGAAAGAAGAAGCTGCGGGTGAACGACCTCCGTTAGGGATGTCATTGGAAGACATTAATGTTACATTAACCCTATATGCATGTAAACGTTTCGTTGAGCGGCGTCTCCAACTGGACGGTGTAGAAAAGAAATTCCAAAGTTCTTCAGAATTTTTATTGCAAGACGTTTTGGCAATAACGTTAAAAAAACAAAACAAACTTTACTCTTCAGATAATAATAATAAAATAAAAATATTTCCTGTCAACGTTTCGCCATTGCGGCTTCATCCGGGCTAGAAATATTAAGGAAACGTTGGCTGAAAAAAAAAGAAAAATGGTTTTATTATATATTATCTGGAGAGATTAATGGTCGTTTTTTCTAACTTTATTGTCAAAATTCCAAGTTTCTGTTTAAGTTCGCATTCTTATCTAAATATTGTTACGTAACAGATCAAGCACTGATGGTGGAACAGTGTTTTATAGTATTAATAAAACGAAACCAACATTAACACGAGTTTATCTGTTTATGGGGGGAGGGGGGCACAGTCCTGGCTACAATACTTGCAAGGACCGGCATGGCCAGGTGGTTAGGGCACTCGACTCGCAATCTGAGGGTCGCGGGTTCGAATCCCCGTCCCACCAAACATCCTCGCCCTTTCAGCCGTGGGAGCGTTATATGT
>NW_013669050.1:63646-65777 GCF_000517525.1 Limulus polyphemus
GGAGGGTGGTCATGACTAGCCGCCTTGCCTCTAGTCTTACACTGCTAAATTAGAGACGGCTAGTGCAGATAGCCCTCGTGTAGCTTTGCGCGAAATTCAAAACAAACAAACAATACTTGCAATAAGTTTCCCATAAAACGTTGAAAATGAACAAATCTGACAGCAAGTTGCTGTTCTAGGCCTTGCATGGCCTGGTTGTTAAGGCATTTAACTCGCAGTCTGCAGGTCGCTGGTTCGAATCCCATCATCGAACCTCTCGCCCTTTCAGTCGTGAGGACATTATTATGTGATGGTCAATCCCAGTTTTTATTGATAAAGAGTTGCCCAAGAATTAATTGACGGTGTGTGATCTTAACTATCTGCCTTCCCTCTAGTCTTTCACTTATAAATTAAGGACGGCTAGCGCAGATAACCCTCGAATTGTAATAAACAAACAAGTTACAATTGTTTTAACACCATCAGAGCTTGCGCAGTATCCTCTCACCTCAAGCCACACTTAATTTCATCGCCCTTGATATTAAGATGTGTGTTATAAAGTTAAGTATTCTAGTTACATACGTAGATTGTTTGTTTGTTTGAAGTTAAGCACAAAGCTACACAATGGGCTATATGTGCTCTGCCCACCACGGGTATCGAAATCCGGTTTCTAGCGTTGTAAGTCCGCAGACATACCGCTGTGCCACTGGGGGGGCACATACGTAGAAAGTACATACAAAGTTAAAAGTGTTCCCCGAAGGCTCTGGGGCGAACTTGAGGGTTTATAACGTAAAATGTTTTGGTTCGATCCCCGCGGCGGACAGAGCGGAGATATTATTATAGTTTTAGAGGTGTGAATATCCCAAGTTTTAACTTTATATCCAACGAAGAATATCACGTGTCTCGACAACTGATTTGACAAACGGTGATGTTGACTTGTTATCTTGAGCCTTTAGACGCGTCCATCACCGTCTTGTTATTGTCGGTGTTTGGTCGTTGTGCTCGACCTGGGATGGTCAGGTTCAATTCAGATCTCTTCCTCCTTTCATTACTATTGTTTATAAACTGCGCAATGCCACAAAGTTATCCAAGAAATCAGGGCTTGAACACTAATGTAGAACACTGCGTAGAAATACTGATTATACTTTTAGTGCTATTTTACTATTTTTCTTTATTTGGTTATATACTCTCGCAAACAGTTCCAAGGCAAAAAATCACCCTTTTTCACTTGAAATAATTATCAGTCACGTATTTCACATATAAAAACCCTTTTAAATACACAGGTGATACTTAATTCTAAGCGATATGTTAAGGTCTAGTGCAAGTGGACTTTTTCTTACTGTAAACATTGAGTGGGGATAGATACTTAGGACTATCATCATCATGTATGATATAGTAATCTATCTCGGTTAATGAGTCGTTGGCCAGGTGGTTAGGGCGCTTGACTCGCAATCCGAGGGTGGCGGGTTCGATTCCTCGTCCCACCAAACATGCTCGACCTTTCAGCCGTGGGTGCGTTCTAAAATGACGGTCAATCCCACTATTCGTAGGTAAAAGAGTAGCCCAAGAGTTTTTCACTGCTAAATTAGGGACGGCTAGCGCAGATGGCCCCTCGTGTAGCTTTGCGCGAAATTCAAACCAATCTTGTATAAATTGTTATCAAAGTATTAGATCGAGCGATCTGCGAGTCTGTCTGTCTTTGATTGGTTTAATATTTGTGTATTTATGTACGGAATTAGTATTTGTTGATCTTGGTACTCTGTAGGCTGTGATGACTATTCCGTTCTGTAGTGTCTTTTTATGTATGTTGGTTCTACATTTGTTCAAGTAGGACAGGCATATTCCACTACTGGTATAATGTATTGTCTGTAATTTTAGCTTAACGTAGTTTGCTCGTTGCTATGACATGATTATTCCACGTTAATTTTGAATCGTAAGTTATACCAAGACATTTTACCAACTTGTCCTTCTGTAGAAAAGATTATTGTCTACTTTAGGAAGACTAACGTATTCCACATGTGAAATGAGTTGAAGCAGATGATTGTTGGCTGAGATGTCTGTTTTCACATGATGGAGTACCAAAGTGCTGGTTGAGATGTCTGTTTTCACATGATGGAGTACCAAAGTGCTGGTTGAGATGTCTGTTTTCGCATGA
>NW_013669050.1:66604-68251 GCF_000517525.1 Limulus polyphemus
ACATGTTATTACTTAGTACGTGTAACACTAAAGAAAGAGACTACAGTGCCAGGTTTTACATATTATTACTTAGTAAGTGTAACACCGTACATCGCCTTGGCCGTACAGCAGAAAGTACTGTTTGAGATGGCTGTTGTCACACGATGATGTGCCAAAGTGCTGGTTGAGATGGCTGTTGTCACACGATGATGTGCCAAAGTGCTGGTTGAGATGTCTGTTTTCACATGATGCAGTACCAAAGTGCTGGTTGAGATGTCTGTTTTCACATGATGCAGTGCCAAAGTGCTAGTTGAGATGTCTGTTTTCACATGATGCAGTGCCAAAGTGCTGGTTGAGATGTCTGTTTTCACACGATGCTGTGCCAAATTGTTGTTTGAGATGATTGTTTTCATATGATGTTGAGCTGAAGGGCTGGTTGAGATGTTTGTTTTCACATGATGCAGTGCTAAAGTACTGGTTGAGATGGCTGTTGTCACACGATGATGTGCCAAATTGTTGGTTGAGATGATTTTTTCATATGATGTAGAGCTGAAGTGTTAGTTGAGTTGAGATCGTTTGTTTATGGTGAAGAGCCGAAGTGGTTGTTGAGGTGACTGTTTTCTCATGATGTAGAGCGGAAAGGCTGGCTGTTTTTATATAACAGAGTCGAATGTCTGGATGAGATGTCATGTTTATTGTTTTGGTTTGGCTTAAAAAAGGAATTTCATTAACTGAATTTCTTCACTTAGCAACCATTGGAGTATAAGTGCAATATCGCTTTTTACCTTTAAACTTTGACCTACCATAGTGACCACAGCGGTTAGTTGTGTGTAATATATTATTTATAATCATCTTTACCATAGTGGCACCTCTGTCAGTTCCCACTCCAGTCTGTCACCGTCTAGTATCTTTAAGGCAACCTTATGCTTGGAGTATATTTCAATAGTCTAAACCCCCAAACTGACGCCATGTCACACATTCATGATAATACTTTGTGGCTGAGCTTCTCATCCTTCCCTCGTCTTCTCTTTCAACGTGTATAAAATTCTCACCCACTCGGCAGTCGGTTCGAGAAGGGAAAGAAGGGGAGGGGGAGGTTTCGTAGACGGCGTCATTACAAACATTTCTAGTTTGATTTAATACACTTCTAAGTGTCAGAACTCTTTCTATTTTTTTTTTCTGTAAAAGACAGAACCCCTGAAAAAAAAAGAAGAGCTTGAGAAACAGCAACAGTAAGCTGACTCGACTGATTTCTGGTTGTCTGTCGCTGCTGTACTAACTTTGAGAAAGACAAATACCTGAATTTTAAAGGAAGGTTTTCAACCTTAGCAGACTAAACCGGACGAGAACGTTCACTTCTTGGTGAGATACCGCCGAATTTAGCTTTTGTATTCTGTACTCTTGAGTGTGCTAACGTGTATTTATTGAATATATATATATATTGTTATTTAGGGTGAATAGATTTAATGTTGACACATAGGTAGGTGGACTTCCTGTCAGAAATATTTCAAACAGATAAATATTCATTACTGTTTTATAATCAAAGATAATTTAATTTTGAAAATTTATTTACAATAGAAACTTTTAATCTTTTTCCTTTATAACTTACAGTCTTTAGTGTTAACGTGCTAAGTAATAACATGTAAAACCAAAAGAGACTACAGTGCT
>NW_013669050.1:69086-72615 GCF_000517525.1 Limulus polyphemus
TTACATGTTATTACTTAGCACGTGTAACACTAAAGAAAGAGACTACAGTGCCAGGTTTTACATGTTATTACTTAGCACGTGTAACACTAAAGAAAGAGACTACAGTGCCAGGTTTTACATGTTATTACTTAGCACGTGTAACACTAAAGAAAGAGACTACAGTGCTAGGTTTTACATGTTATTACTTAGCACGTGTAACACTAAAGAAAGAGACTACAGTGCCAGGTTTTACATGTTATTACTTAGCACGTGTAACACTAAAGAAAGAGACTACAGTGCCAGGTTTTACATGTTATTACTTAGTACGTGTAACACTAAAGAAAGAGACTACAGTGCTAGGTTTTACATATTATTACTTAGTACGTATAACACATTACTTAGTACGTGTAATACTAAAGAAAGAGACTACAGTGCCAGGTTTTACATGTTATTACTTAGCACGTGTAACACTAAAGAAAGAGACTACAGTGCCAGGTTTTACATGTTATTACTTAGCACCTGTAACACTAAAGAAAGAGACTACAGTGCCAGGTTTTACATGTTATTACTTAGCACGTATAACACTAAAGAAAGAGACTACAGTGCCAGGTTTTACAGATGTGGTCTCTCCACCTGTAGCACTAAAGAAAGAGACTACAGTGCCAGGTTTTACAGAGTGTTGTTTGGTCGTGTTGAATGCTGAAGAATTGGATTTGAATTAAGTTTGGAAGGTAACATCATTATAAGAATATTTAGAAAGGTAAAAGATGGTTGGCTCTCCTGATAACAGGTGGCAGAGCCTGTAAGTCCTTTTTATAATCTACAAGTTGCGTTGGATTAGGCATAAACTACATTGTCATTTCACTGTGCCCCCACCCCCAGTGGCACAGCGGAACCGGGTTTCGATACCCGTGATGGACAGTGCACAGATAGCCCTTTGGGCTTAACTTCAAAAACAAAACAAACATTTTGACTGCCATTGTTTAAAAGACCCTAAATTTTAAACTTTAATCTGTGTTTTATTTGGGATTTTAAATCTCGCATTTTACCGTTTTGAAGACATTAATGCGATAATTTGTAATGATTTTCTTTATCGACGCAGCACACACTTTCATAGCCTTCCAGAGCGAAATAATATTTGAGATTGTTGGTCTGTAAGAAGTGTTATTTTAAACAAGATCGACATCAATCGGTCTCCCACGCCGAAACAAACACTGAATTCTCCATGTAGTAGTGGTGTGTGTTATCGGCTTAGCCGGGCTGTTGAGAGCTGATACGACATGAAGCCATCTTTCTGTGTTAATCATAATCTTAGCACCTAGCTTCTTAGATTTTGTTCCCCACTAGACTTCCATTCTCTTAAAACAACTCGTATGTATATAGAATGTTTGATTTATTATTTTTAGTGAAAAAAAGTAAAATATAAAAAGGATGAAAATATTTGGCCATTATTTATTTTGTGAATTTACGTCGTATAATTAGGATGTTAAAAGACTAACTAATGTGCTGTCTATTTTGGCATATTTCGAGGTCCCCCCCCCCCAAACCGGTGGGACAGCAGCAACTTTATGGATTTAAAACGCTAAAATCCGGGGTTCGATTCCTCGCAGTGGACACAGCAGATAGCCAAGTGTGGATAAAATACTAATAGTTGCTGAAATACTTCAATGTTTGTGTCTTTGAGGAGTTGAACCACTCGCGCGTGACTTGTTTAACTGTTGCTTTCCTGATTATTATGCAAGATGCCATGTGTTCTATTTATGTTTGTGATGAAATCCTTTGTTACAGAGCTGTTTCAACCAACATCTAGCTTATAAACCTTATAGGTATGACTGATGCGTGTAGTGTGTGCTTGATACTGTGAAAACCTGCAACATTTAAATTTTTAGCACATTGTGACCTCTCTATTACAATATGGTGTAGTTTTAAAACGTAGATATATTGTTCACGAAAGTCAGAGGTGTTTCAACTAGTTCTCTTTCTTAATATAATTCAGTTTGAATATAGTTTGACATTTCCGTGGTGTTGTAAGTAATATTGTTTAAAAAAAAAGGGCGTTTCGTCTACCCGAAACGTAGAAATTCAACTAAGACACGCGCAACTTGTCAAGATATATATATATTTGTTTCGAATATTCACTCAAAGCTATTCAAACCTGTCTGCGTTAGCCGTCTATAAGGAATTGAGGCGGCTAGTCAATACAATCAACTGCCAACACTAGAGCTTCTCTGATCAAATAGTGGGATTTGACTGTCACTGTTATAATGAACCCATGAGCCCATATTGTTAAACATGAGTTTTTGGCAACGGGATGTGAAGCATATTCTCTCTGATTCACAGTCTGTTATGCTGGGACCCACGTAAGTTCTTATACCAAATTTAATCGAAATTGGTTCAGTCAATTCCTTACAACAAATAAGACAGACAGACAGACGGACAGTTCTGCTTTATATACAGAGTGTTGAGAACGTTATATCAAAACGTTTTTGCAAATCAATAAGTCACGTAACAACCTCAGCCGACATAAGGTCGCGGTGGAACGATATCAGTTAGAAGTACATTTCGACATTTTTGACGTTTGCAAGTAGTGTGTTGTCATCGGAGATGGACCACTTAACAGCCCCTTATAAAGCAAAATATTAATACCTTCAGATTATAAATATGTATTCAGATAGGGAATTTACGGTCTTCAAGACGGGGATATCCCTTGTACTTAATGACATTGGAAAAGAAAACGAAAATGTGGATCAATTTGGGGCACCAGGACCATTCAGAAAGAGCCTGCAAAAAGTCGTATCTCAGGTGTGGTAAGCAAAGTGTAGCTTCTTGTAACAGTAGCAACAGAATTAGGAAGGATTTCTGTTTGAAAACTAGGCCAGCAAGGTATGGAGTCTTGATAGGCTTCCAGTCATATCTCCCGTTTAATCATGACTTTGACAATGAAATGAGTATTCATAATGTTCTATACAAAGGCATTTTGGTCAAGTCCGCGACATTTAAAAAAATGCATATTACAGGAACAAAAAGTTAATCGTTTTCCCTATGTGTACTATATATAATAGTTTATATATATTATAGAACATGTAATCTATATAATATGTAATATGGTTTTGAATTTACTTACAATACATTTCATAGAATAATTTGTTAATTCTGTCATGAGAATTCTAAAATGAAAATATGTGTGTGTGAAAAAGATTCAGTTAAAGTATGATATTGTTCTATAATACACTTATTAATGTGTTTATTAACGGGTAATAGACAATTATTTGCTTTTAATATGAAATTTACGTTAATTGTTTCATAAACTTAAGTTTTCTGTTTATCCAACATATATTTATTTACAACAAAATACAAAATATGATTACACGAATCACATGAGAGTCTTAGAATTTATGGAGAATTATTTCTCCCCAGTAGGGCCTGTAATGTATTTATTGTATGTAATATAACACAGATATAACAAGTTGGTGGTTAAGGCGCTCGACTCGTAATCTGAGGGTCGCGGTTCGAATCCCTGTCACACCAAACATGCTCGCCCTTTCAGCCG
>NW_013669050.1:73557-78854 GCF_000517525.1 Limulus polyphemus
GTAAAGGTGTGAATTAGTAGGCTTGTTGTATTTCATCGTACAGGTGTGATAAATCTGAATTAGTCATTTCAAAAGCGAATTTATATAGTTTATCTAGATTTTCAAACGCTATTTCAAACCCAAAGGATCTATTCCACCATATAAAAATAACAACACAATTGTCTAAACATATTTTTCATTCGTGAATTAGTAGGCTTGTTGTATTTCATCGTACAGGTGTGAATTAGTAGGCGGTGGCACAGCCATAGATATCCCATTTTGTAACTTTGTGCTTAATAACACACAGATATATACACACACGCATCACACATACACAAAGTAACGGTCTCCTTATATATTGTTTAAGTCAATAATTATTGTTTCTTTCTTAAAACTAGGATGTAATAAATTGATCAAAATAATATTTAATAGCTTTTACACGTATTCATATTAAACTCTTGGATAGAGAGATAAAAACTACATCTAATGATATTAAAACAATATGTTTTTCTTGGTAACTGATGATCAAAGTCAGTGCTGTCTCTTAAATAATTCTGTACTTTAGATGTAAATGGTTTGAGAATGATGTCTATAATAATAACATTCTGTGATTTCATCGCTTTGTGTTCTCCATCTGTAGTGGGTCTTCCTGAAATTTTTGGATGATTTTTTGTGCCAAAATTTAAATGGTTGACTGTCAGGGTGACCTTGAACTATGACATACTTTCAAGCTCAGATGAAAGTTTTAAGTTTTTTTTAATCCATCTCTTTCATGTTTTAGATATTTTTAACAGGAATAATTTTATAACATATATTTTCTACTAGCTAGAGTACCCGTCCCCTGGACGGAATTTATGTAAATTATTGATTAATGAAAGGTTGTCTTAGGACATGAAAATTTGATTCCCTTATATGTAATTGTAAAAACTCCCATAAAAAACTGCAAAACACAAGATGTGAAACCGCAAATTTTGGATTCAACAAACCTTCATGCCAAATCTGGTGATGAAACAATCAACAGGGTGCGAAGTAGTGATAAAAAATGCGAAAACGCAAAAACGCCCATTAAAACCGCAAAACTGAAAATTTGTATGTATCTCCCCATGGACCCAGTGAGCCTCGAAACCAATTTCGGTGCAGATCCATCCACACCCTGCGAAGTAGTTACATGGACATACAACAGACACTACTGTTATATTTATATATTTTCAGAGGTGCAGAGTTGCTTTTTATTTGTTTTAAGTATCTATCACTATCACGAATATCTTTAAATAATTCTGTCACTGTAATACATTCATGCACGTCTTCTTTAATTTTAGTTTCATTTGGTTTATTAATCGGGGTAATTTGATAAGTACGTCATATCTTTTAAAGTTCAATTTCCTCTTCGGACAAAAGAGATATTGAACTGATATTTAAACATTCTTTACTGGGGAAAATAAATGTTTTTTTTTCTTTCTATAACTATATTACAAACTCTGTGTATACGTGTGTCCGCTTCCGCTTATAACAGGTGAACCGCTAGACAGATTGTCGACAGATTTGGAAAGGACCCTCCAGAAAGTGACATGGGATGTTCGCCATTCGGTATTGCTCCCTATGTCACTCCCCGGAGCCCCTATATCTTACCCCTGCATTAAACGAATACCTCGGCTAGTATTTGGACGTTTTTGAAAAGTTATAGTGATGATGGGCATAAATCTTAATAAAAGAGTGACACCTTTCCATCAGAATGAACGTAAGATGTTAATATGACTGATAAGCAGTATTAATTGGTTTCTTCGAAATCGTGAAACCACTCGTCAACCTCTTACATTTATGAGGGCCACACTGGCTAAAGGCAGGTTTCGATACCTGCGGTGGAAACAGCACAGATAGCCCATTATGTAGCTTTGCGCTTTATCAACAAACAAAGCTTACATTTATCTCTGAAAATTTGAGATCGTATCAGAACTGAGGAGCAGTTTTAAAAATATCCGTGCACCAACTTGCAATGGCTGCATGATTTCGTTTGCTACATGATCCATAATAATATATTTCACACACATAAGTTCAACCAAAAAGATCACCGACATTGTAATTAATCCCTCTAATTACTTCGGGATCTTTTATTTTACAAAGAGTAATTACGCCTAACTTTTTATCATTCAGTGTTGTGTTACAGAAAGATTTAAAAGTACTCAACATGATGCAGTATCTAGACCTTGAGTGGTGCAAAAACAAGTCGGTAATATTAGGGTTAATTATTCACCATTTGTTAGGTAAAACTAACCCTTCTTTTAGTAACTTCTTATTGAGTTTTGAAATGAGGCCTAACATTGAAAGGATATTAATTTTATTCCTCACTGAAAGTGCTGGAAATTAGTACAGCAACTGTTTTTCCGTTTTATTTTTATTGCAGAATGCAAAGGTTAACAGTAGTTCTCAAATTCGTCAATGTATGCTTAAAACTAACGTAACATATCGAGCAATTAGTGTGACTTATCACAACAGGAAACTCTAAAGTGGAAAAAAAAAACGCGGGAGTTAAAAAAGTTAGAGACGTGGTATTTTTTGTTTTTGTTTTGTTACTATACGTGTTTTAGGTCGAGATGAAGTTGTATTCAAAATCTCACCGGAGGCGAGTTATGTTGTTGATAATGTTTGCACATTTCTGTAAACATCAAGTGAAAACATCAATTTATAAACATATTGGTAAAAAATAACAATGTGAAAAAAGTTAGAATTAAAGATGCTGTTACTAAGACTTCTTGTAAAAGTCGAAGTTTTGGCTCTGCATGAATGAGTAAAATGTGGTGTAACTGATAGTCGGTTGACGAAAAATATCGTTTTTACCAACTTCTAAGCATTAACATTTGTTTCTAAACAATATTTTCCTTTAACGTCATTGTTGATCATGACAATTTCAATAATTATTTCTAAACAATATTTTTCTCTAACGTCATTGTTGATCATGACAATTTCAATAATTATTTCTAAACAATATTTTCTTATAACGTCATTGTTG
Source organism: Limulus polyphemus (assembly GCF_000517525.1). Taxonomy (NCBI): domain Eukaryota; kingdom Metazoa; phylum Arthropoda; class Merostomata; order Xiphosura; family Limulidae; genus Limulus; species Limulus polyphemus. Next base: position 76,544 of record NW_013669050.1, read on the forward strand.
ATCATGACAATTTCAATAATTATTTCTAAACAATATTTTTCCTATAACGTCATTGTTGATCATGACAATTTCAATAATTATTTCTAAACAATATTTTTCTCTAACGTCATTGTTGATCATGACAATTTCAATAATTATTTCTAAACAATATTTTCCTATAACGTCATTGTTGATCATGACAATTTCAATAATCATTTTTAAACAATATTTTTCTTTAACGTCATTGTTGATCAGGACAATTTCAATAATTATTTCTAAACAGTATTTTTCTTTCACGTCATTGTTGATCATGACAATTTAAATACACGCATAAAAATTCTTGAAAATTTTTGCTTCTGTTTATCCCGGCATTTTTACAATAAAACGTTTTATTTGAGGACTAAATTCAAATTTCAAGTACATCTAGCTCGTGCTCCGAACGATAAGGAAAAAATATCATCTGAAGATAATACTGTCACAAAAAACGTAGCAACTGTTAACAACGCGTGTATTATGTCCCCGTGTGTCCCTCAATCGTTTTTATACAAAGCTAATGTTCTCCGTTCAGAGTTGATAAAAATAGAAACTTTGTCTGTCCAAATTTTTCTTTCATAGGCCTGGCATAGCCTGGTGGTTAAAATATTTGCCTCGCAATCTGCGGGTCGCGAGTTTGATTGAATATTTTCTCCGAACGTGGTCGCCCTTTCAGCCGTGGGGGTGCTGTAATGTGACGGTCAATCTTACTTTTCGTTTTATAAAGAGTAGTCCAAGAATTGGTGATGGGTAGTGTTGATTAGCTGTCTTCCCTCTAGGACGACTAGCGCAGAGTAGCGTTGCGATAAATTAAACAAAAACAACAACAACAAAAACAAACAACGTGGTGTTTAAAATCGGGAATCCATTCGATCGTGGCAAACAGACTGCTAAAGGCATATCTACCCCAGGAATGTGCTGTAAAGCTAATTAAAACACGTAACTTCGTCATACACACACATACTTACACCAAGAATGTGCAGTAAAGCTAATTAAAACACGTAACTTCGTCTTAAACACCCGTACCAACAACCATATGTGTGCTTGCATCATGTCCGTATTGCCAATACATGACACTGTAAGAGCTTTTCGTTTTACAACTTTTGTTTGTTTATAGTTAAGCACAAAGCTACCCAATGGGATATCTGTACTGTGCCCACCACGAGTATCGAAACCCGTATTTTAGCGTTGTAAATCCGTAGAGTCACTGGGGAGGGGGCGTTTTATCAAATCTCATACCTGTCTCGGCTTGAAATATATTCAGTTAGTTTACATAGGAAAAATGTCTGTCAAAACATCTCGTGGAATGCTGGCACGTTTTTCATTCGTATCACCAAATAAAATATACCACTGGTTGTTTTGTTTTTTATTATGAAAAACAAACACGAAGTCGATAGATATCCACGCTAATTGCAAAGGCTCCATGTCCTTGTGTGTCATTGAAGGAATGTTTCCCGATTTCCTGCAATTTTAGACAACTGTTGGAGGATAAAGTGGTTATCTTTCTGTACGCAACTCGTATTAAAAATGCTGTTCAAGAGACAGTCACGATATTCTAATTTTCACGTCTTTTCCATGCAGAACTGATTCGAAAGCTTCTAGATTTCCTGTCTCTCTGTAGGCTTTGCATAGTCTTCCGTAAGCACGGGTCTTTTGTTGAAAGAAATAAACCAATCTCCTTATCCTTTCACAGTACACCTGGATGATACCTGTATGGACCAACTGTCCACTTGTATGCAGGATGGTAAGTGGAGGGGAGGGAGGGGGGGGGAAGACTGGTGAGTTCAGTGTTTCGTGTTTTAGGGAACCTAGTGTTTGAAAAGCTGCTTAGGCTAGCTAGTCTATTTGTCTGTAATCCTACCGGAACAGATGGTGCTTCAACAAATTGCTATACACGATGTATTGGCTTCCAGCGGCGTCAGGAGCACCTGCGCACGAGACAGGCAGACTACCCGTGTGCATTGCCCGTTCTTGCGAGCATCTGGTTTGCTCAGTATTGACTTAATTTTTGATTGCCCTTAAGGTTTGCCCCACTGTTATAAGGGTTTATATAAAATGGACAAACATTAAAACGTTTTGATGATGTGTATATATTGTTTCCTTTTCGATTTGTTTAACTACAACTTATAAATGAAACAAACTGTCAAAAGTCTTAATACTGGAGCAACTAGTTTCGATATAATCACGTGAGCCCCCCCCCCCGGTCAAAGTCGGTATTTCTGTCGAACTTAGTAACGGCTAGAATCCGGGTTTCGACTACCCGTGGTGGGCACAGCACAGATAGCCCATTAGTGTAGCT
>NW_013669050.1:78864-85073 GCF_000517525.1 Limulus polyphemus
ATACCCGTGGTGGGCAGAGCACAGATAGCCCATTGTGTAGCTTTGTGCTTAATTACAAACAAACAAGCAAAAGCTCTCTAGTCCCACGTTGTCTTCCACATAGAAGACATTGGGTGACTGAAAGGAACACGTGAATGTGTCGAGACATTATCAAGTTTCATACGATAATATGTTTATTATTTATAATTGTTTGAGCTTTTCTAGACTAGACTACATTAACCAAATGTAAAAATTGTATTCCCCGGAGATACTAAAAAAATAAAACAAAAAACATTTAGGTGAAGGAATGTTGTTTGTCTCCATCAGCCGTTCTCTTTTACGGCCGCGCCTCGGTAGCTAGTTTTGTCACACCTAGGGGACATACTTCTCTCACACTTTTTTTCTCTTATTTTTGTCCGTGGATCTGCTGGTTTAAATCAGTCACAAGCAAAGCGAAGAGTGAGTGACCGTCTACCTTTGAGTAATTCTGGATGTTCGCCATAATTTTGTTTGTCTCAGCATTTTATCCTTGCTGTACCGTCCCCAAGCTTTCTACAATCTCTGCGTATTTTCAGTCCGCCTGTTTATGTTACAAATCAGCTAATGAATTCACTTGAACACAACCTTAACTGGGTGAATTTAATTTGTAACACCGCTAATATCCGGGGTTCGATTCCCCGCGGTAGACACAACAGATAGCCAAATGTGGCTTTGTTCTAACACAAGCAAATCTATGAACTTACAACGCTAACATCCGGGGTTCGATTCCCCGCGGTGGACACAACAGATAGCCAAATGTAGCTTTGTTCTAACACAAGTAAATCTACGAACTTACAACACTAACATCCGTGGTTCGATTCCCCGCGGTAGACACAACACATAGCCAAATGTGGCTTTGTTCTAACACAAGTAAATCTACGAACTTACAACGCTAACATCCGGGGTTCGATTCCCCGCGGTGGACACAACAGATAGCCAAATGTGGCTTTGTTCTAACACAAGCAAATCTACGAACTTACAACGCTAACATCCGGGGTTCGATTCCCCGCGGTAGACACAACACATAGCTAAATGTGGCTTTGTTCTAACACAAGCAAATCTACGAACTTACAACGCTAACATCCGGGGTTCGATTCCCCGCGGTGGACACAACAGATAGCCAAATGTGGCTTTGTTCTAACACAAGTAAAGCTACGACGCTCGTATCCTCTAGTTTGTGTAGCACAGTGCTTACTCGCTTTATATCGAAACGGTGACGATATATATATCTTTCACTTAAGCCTTTTTTCCACCCTTCTAAAGTTAAACGTGTCTTGTTATCTTACTTCTGGCTTGCTTCTTTGCTGCTATTATATTGTCCTTTTATATTGGTTTACTGCTTTACCATTTTTCATTAAGATCTTTAAATTGTGTTGTCTGACACACTTACTTGAATTATCCCGTGTCTTTTCCTCTTCCCGCGTTTTGATACCACGCCAATGTTTGCTCTTTTTCCTTTTCCACCTAAGTTGATATTACTCAGAGAATTTATTTTTACTACCTTCTCTCGGTATTTATTGGCTTTCTAAATTCCTGGACTGAATTGAGAGAGCATGTTTTACACCTTTAGCGCCACGGTTTGTTTTGTTTGTTTGTTTTTGAAGTTAAGCACAAAGCAACGCAATAGGCTGTCTTTGCGCTGTCCATTACGGGTATCGAAACCTGGATTCTAGCTTTGTAAGTCTACAGACATACCGCTGTGCCATTGGGGGGCTAGCGCCACGGAATCGACCAAATAAGTTTTTTTTTTTGCGTCAGAGGATTGTTTCGAAACAAACTTAAACAAATAGTTGTTTCGTCTGAGAAGAAAAAAATAATAAAATAACAGTTGAAGTAAACGCCTATAAAAGTTTAACCAAGAATCAGGAATATCGCAAAATTTCACTACAATTCAGAGCATCCAGGATTATTTCTGAAACTGTAGTTTTATTATTGATTTCAATATAAAACGGAACGCCCAGACGGGTGGTTGCACTTCATGCGCAGGGGGTGGTTCACATGTTTTTGTATCTAGATGTTAACATATCTGCAATGTGGAATAATTAATGCCATAAGTGTCTAAATGAATTATCTAATAAAAAAATCATTCTCAACAATCCGTGGTACTCCACTCCCCTTACCACACTCCAAATAAACCATTCCATATAGCAAAGGGTCATCATATCACAATTGATTCTCTGTTCATACGTCTAAACTATTTTACATCATAGCATATACATTATCCAATCTGTACGAAAACACTAACAAAAGATCACCCCATCTAGGTGTGAAAGTCGGAACCAATTACTAATTGATGATTGCTCTGGATTCTCATGGAAAAGTTGAATTCAACAACCTGAGAAGGTTCACTTTAAGGTTGCTATCTATGAGAAAGGTAGTTCAAGGGCAAGAAGGTAATTGTCACAAACTTCAAAAGGATGAGGACGAAAGTCTTTAAAATGTGAAGTTTGCCCACCCTTTGATTTTTTTATCCTCATATATTGTGTTCTACAAATGTTGAAAGTTACAAATTCTACCAGAATATTACTTTCAATCTTGTTCATAACTCACCTATTAAAATGTCCCCCCCCGGTGGGTCAGCGGCAAGGTTACTGACTTGTAACACTAAAGTTCAGAGTTCGATTCCTTGCAGAGTGCAGGTAAACCATTGTGTAGCTTTCGATTAAGAAAAACAAGATAAAAATGCCATATTTCACGTATGCTAAGTATCATCATATTAAACCTTCAGTGTTATGGTGATTGTTGCAGCATTCTGAACACATTTAGCCATGAAAGCTGGCCTTGTGAGCCTGTATTCCTTGATCCATTTTGATCCTCACTACATTTGTTCCACGCTAGTGCAGGTGGATCATCCTGATTGCCATGCTGAATTCGTAGACAGATTAAGCATGGCGTACTGAATCTTTACACAGAGAAGACCATACCTTTTGCTACTCATCTGCAGATCTTTCTGGAATAGATATTCTTGAGTGTGTGATACTGTCTACTTGCTTGTTTTTTGTTTTGAATTTCGCGCAAAGCTACACGAGGGCTATCTGCGCTAGCCGTCCCTAGTTTAGTAGTGATAGGCAAGAGGGAAGGCAGCTAGTCAACATCACCCACTGCCAAATCTTTGGTTACTGGAACAAACAAATAGATTGTTGTACTGGTGGAACAAACAAATAGATTGTTGTACTGGTGGAACTAAACAAATAGACTGTTGTACTGGTGGAACAAACAAATAGATTGTTGTACTGGTGGAACAAACAAATAGATTGTTGTACTGGTGGAACAAACAAATAGATTGTTGTAGAGACTGATGTGGAAAAGGATTAAACCAGGTGGTACAAATTTCTCCGAATAATCTTTATAGTCACTGATACTGAGCATATACACAAGCTGAAGCAAACAGTATAGACCTAGCATGGTCTGATGGTTAGGGCGCTAGACTCGCAATCTGAGGGTCTCGGGTTCGAATCCCCGTCACCAAACATACTCTCCCTTTCAGCCATGGGAGCGTTATAATGTGACGGTCAATCCCACTATTCGTTGGTAAAAAGGTGAACAAACAAATAGATTGTTGTACTGGTAGTACAACAATCTGTTTGTTTGTTTCACCAGTACAACAATCTATTTGTTTGTTCCACCAGTACAACATTCTATTTGTTTGTTTCACCAGTACAACAATCTATTTGTTTGTTTCACCTGTACAACAATCTATTTGTTTGTTCACCAGTACAACAATCTATTTGTTTGTTCACCAGTACAACAATATATTTGTTTGTTCCACCAGTACAACAATCTATTTGTTTGTTCCACCAGTACAACAATCTATTTGTTAGTTCCACCAGTTTGAGTTCATAGCTAAATCAACTTTTGTGTGTTATATGATAGCAGGCTAATAGAAGTTGACAAAAGGAACCACATATGGCAGACTTCACGTCCAGTAGCTTCCACTGGTTTGAGCAACCATTTATTGCTTCTGTTATCTAACACACTTTTGTGACTAACGTTGAAAGGTTGGATTATTCCGTAGTGTGGCGTCTGGGTTTTCACAGTAAGTTCATGAAGGAGGCTTATTGCATCCTTAAATTCTTTAACACCAACGTCATATGTGGTTACATCCGGTGTGAATGTTTTCAACATAATTTTGGAACGTGTGATGATTAATTGCTGCATTATCATTTTGCCCATCAGCCAAATGTGAACCAAGAAATAACGCAATGTACCCTTTAATGGATAAAATCATCACTGGTTTGACAAGTGGTCACTACTTGGATATGCTGTAACCAAGGGCGTAATTTAGATGTGACCATTAGTGATGATGATGGTGGTGTGTGTGTGTGCACAAGGTTATATTTCACCCTACAGGTATTTCTTGCATCACACATGTAGGTACTGCTTAATACTTAGTAAAATGTGGTACAGACATCAGACAAATCGGCGGGACTAACATATTAAAATAACAAGTAATTTTAATTTGAGATCATCTTTTTTTTTATATTCAGATTGGCAAAGGGCACTTATTGGGTAAAAAAAAACAAAAAAAACTACTCGTTTTAAAGATATCGTATTTAACTAGATGTACTTCCGGACGGTCCCCGAAAGTGTTCTGTTTCAAGAGTAAATATAAACAAAATTAAGGGCAACAAATACTTTTATTTCTTGCTTTTGAAGTTCGTATGTCATGCTGTTTTGTAGCCTACAGAATGCACAATTCTTCTCGTGATTCATGGCATGTGCACATTTTACTGACGCCACGACAGGACAAATTGCAACGTTAAGCGTCCCTTATGTGACGTCATTTTAATGTCTACTGACTTACTGATAGATTACACACTACTCTGTAGTGGTTCGAAAAAGCTGTATGGTAAGGCTTAGCAAATAGTCTGGCAGATGAGAAAAATTCTATAAAGTAAGTTAATCATTTGATTGTTGGTATTATTGATTTACCTGTCCATGCTACACGTTAGCAGCAAGTTTAATAGCATTGATTTACCTGTCAATGCTACACGTGTAGCAGCAAGTTTAATAGCACTGATTTACCTGTGTAGCAGCAAGTTTAATAGCATTGATTTACCTGTCCATGCTACACGTGTAGCAGCAAGTTTAATAGCATTGATTTACCTGTCCATGCTACACGTGTAGCAGCAAGTTTAATAGCATTGATTTACTTGTCCATGCTACACGTGTAGCAGCAAGTTTAATAGCATTGATTTACTTGTCCATGCTACACGTGTAGCAGCAAGTTTAATAGCATTGATTTACTTGTCCATGCTACACGTGTAGCAGCAAGTTTAATAGCATGGAAATCTTTTTTTCTTCTGATTATTGTGTTTTTTATATTGTATTAATCGGGCAGGTTGCCGAACAGACTGTTGTTCTGCTCGACAAAATTATCTTTAGCTACCTAACATTGATGGACATGACTCTCCTCCCTCCCTACTTAGTTACTTTGTAACTTTTACACTGGCGTGTATATTTAGCACTTATATATATACACACACACATACATACGTGAAACTATGATGAAACAAATGTTGTTACCTTCTGCCAAAAGATCCCAAGCAAGAGGGGTGGTTAGATATCGGGTCGTGGTTGTTGATGTGGCCAAATCCAAGATGCAGAAGGACATAATTGCCTGCCAAAACAGAATAAACTAAGTGCATTGGTCTCTTTACAGGAGAAGCATTTTCTAAACTCAGGATAGTAGAGAGCACAGTGTGTAACAAGAATTCCCAAACAGGCTCACATAGAGTTGACATGGCTATTCCTCAAATATGGAATCCTGGAAGACAAGGCATTAAGAGGTCAGTCTAGTTAGATTAAACTATAACACCATCAAGTTAGGTTGTGAAACCTGTACGAGTCTTTTCCACCTTCAAAACATTAATCGTATACTCTCTGTTCTAGTTGGTATGATCTTTCATTTTTGCATCTGCCAACTTGCACCAGTCGAATACAAATTGCTTTCTGCCCAGGTGAAAAGCAGGGAGAATTCAGTTAATGCTTTAAGTGGCACAGAGTCAGTTAAGTGATCCTTGGTTACATAACACATTCTGTACATTCTTAGAGTTTGTACAATGTGGTTTGCTAGAGGACAAACAAGGGGAGGAAAAGGTGTACATCGTGGAGGGGATAATAAAAATGGTGATGGCATGTTTTACAAATGACTCTCTTTGTTCACCATAATGTGGTCCCGATATTTCGAT
>NW_013669050.1:85948-94621 GCF_000517525.1 Limulus polyphemus
ATGAAGAAAAACTTTAATATACGTTTAACATAACAGCAAATGTACAACGTTTCGACAAGTTTTTGTCATCATCAGTTACCTTATATTATATGTTAAACTTATATTAAAGTTTTTCTTCATTACCCATTCAAGCCGTCTCCAAGCATTATTAGCGGTCCCGATATGTGCCTTTACCCCTTAGGTCCACATTTCACGTGCCATTCAGTACACCAGTAGTTATTTGGCAAGGTTGAATGATTTCTCAGTAAGCAACGTGGCGCAGTGTTATTGGTTCCGTAACTATACAAGTGTCACAGTGGAATTGAACAATGTAATTTTTAATGTGCTCCCCTACAGTTGTCTCGACTGAGAGGGTTCCTATTGCACTGCTGATACCTGTACCGAAGATTTGTTCAGATTGTTCCAGTGGTTATCTTTTACATGTTGTACCTCTGCATTAGACAATAAAATGTTTAAAAACAACAAAATATAACAGGTAACTGATTTTAGCATTTTGTCTTAAGCAGTCTTTTATTACACCAAAATAGCTAACACCTTCTTTAATAAATGTATTCTAACTATCAGAGACTCGCAAAATGTTTGCTGTCAAATTAGTTTGTTTGTAATTAAGCACAAAGCTACATAATGGGTTATCTATGCTCTGTCCACCACGGGTATCGAAATCCGGATTCTAGCGTTGTAAGTCCGCAGACATGCCACTGTGCCACTTGGGGGGCGTCAAATTAGTATCTTTATTTCAACAGTATTTCTTTAAATAAAAGATTTTTTAGAATAATACAAACGAAATGTAATTGTAGACACCTAAATGCGTATTTAGGTCGTACTTTATAACACCTTAACTAATGTTAGGCCTAAGATCGATAAAGAGGTGAATTAACACTGTACTTAATACTATCTGTAAATAAGCTTAATGTTATTCTAGGACCTAACGTCAGACCTTTTTTGAAAACTTCAAATTTTTAATGTCATTATACTAAATGGTTAGTAAAGAATATTTACATCCACCTTTTTGGTTATTTCTACATACATAAAGCAGTTGTAGTGACTTGTTCATTGATCTTTTCAATTCTCTGGCGCAGGCAGGCGCTTGCACTGTTTTTCTGGCTAAAATTCTTACTGTTCATGCTTATAAGGCGTACTTTCAGCAGAATTATAGTATGACAAGATTTTGGTGTCTGCGATTAGAATTCTTTTGTATTATTCTAGAAATACAGTATTTATAGAAGTACTGTTGCAATAAAGGCACTAATATGACCGCAAATGTCATGGGGGTCTCTGCTAGTCTGTTATAATAATACTCAGTCTTTGTTTGTCATGATAATGCGCGCGTGCACACGTCATTTCGTAAGAGACACATGAACAAGCGTATTATTATATAGATACTTCTCATGCGTCATAATGATAATAAATATACTGAAGATTGTTGTTTAAAGATGGCGCTCACATTAAAAAATAATACAAAGGAGGAATTAAACTGAAAAAAATTATTTAAATGGATGTATATAGGATTCGATACACATAAAAAATAAGGGTATGGCAGTAGACTTATTCAGTTTTGAAAAGATACCGTGTGATGGTTCCAATACAGCTGTAAGTATTTATATTTTGGCCATCTCTTGTAGGCCAGACTATCTTCTTACTGACTTCATTTCCTTTGTATGTCGATGTATAAAACTAGCAACAGACCTACCTATATTCATTATGACTTTAAATAGCGCAGTATTAAGATCATATTGGCATAATGAAGAGGGCCAAGCAACAATGAGGCTTAGTGGAAGCTGACAACATATTTTAATGTACAGGATGTATTGCTGATGCAGCTTGGAACCTGAATCTGTTCCTACAGGATAGAAGAGGATTTTTGAACGAAACGGTCCTCGTGTAAGGTTGTTAACGTTACTCAGATTGGAACATGCTTCTTAGAATCGAGTGTTCAGCTGAAGACTAACTTCAGGCGGATCACATTCACCCACGATTCTGAACAATAGTGAACAACAGTAATCACGTGAAACAGTTTTAACACGTTAGTTGTGCAAGTCCTCCTTCTACCATTGTTAACGGATTTACAACACTGAAATCTGGAATTTAATTTGCAGCCGTGGACAAAGTGCAGGTAGTCATTTATGTAGCTTTCCAAATTGCAGTATCAGCGCCCTTTGGTAACAGCCAAATTGCACTATCAGCGCCCTCTGGTGACAGTTTTTCTGCTACTGGAATCACTTTCTCCATCATTTCGTTAACCCATCTACCAATTATTATACGTTTGTTTTATGATTCTCTGATAATGAGATTTATCCTTATGGTGTTAGAATAAATCAACTAACTTCATAATAATCACATATAGAAAGAAAGTAAAGAGGGAATCCTGAATGGCCGCAGCTGTAATTAGATCTCAAATCGGTCAAGAGATGGAATTATGAGCTAAAGGTTTGTACTTGAGAAATAAAAGGGAATCCTCAATAGCCACGGCACTTGAAATGTTTTTAGGTAGGATTAGAGTAAATTAATCTATGAGACCTTTGTTCATTTTTATTAGCTATATTTTTGTGCGCCAGCATTACAAAGTGTGTGGCGCGCGTATACCCGATTCGATTTTATTACTCATGAGGATCTCTACCAGCCTACCCTCAAATTGAAATTCTTTTAGACAGGATTAGAAGAAATTAATCTACGAGACCTTAGGCGTGGTTAAATACACCAATCGAAAGGGTTTGATCTCTTGAGTCCAAAACTGTAATTAGATCTCAAATCGGCCGAGAGATGACGGAGCTATGAGCTAAAAGTTTGTACTTGAAAAAAAAACAAAAAAACAAAAAAAACACGGAGCCATTCTATGAGCCACTATGCCGCGGCTGAGAAAGGGACCAGTACAAGCATTATAGATTAATCGTTCGATAAACAGACAGAAATACAGCAAAGAAAAGAAAGAAGGATAAACAGACAGAGAGATGTATAAATCGGATTAGAGCGAAGTCAGACACTATGTTAATTTTCAAACACAGTTAAATCAATTAAGTAAAACTGTAGTTGTTATTTTTAGGCAGTTTAAGTTAGTTGCCCATTTCACCAGTGCTGCTTGTGATATAATGCGAGTGGTATTACCTTTGACACTTTTAATATGCATATTTGAATACATTAGGGTTAATTACAGAATTCTTAACTTTATGTGGCTTGATAAAATGCGAGTCCTTAATGTCACATGCTACCGTAGGGGGTCATTACTATATGTATGTATTCAGAGTATAACGTGGCGAAATGACCCTTTTCATACCTAGAAAAAAAAATCTTGTTTGCTATAACTGCTCTTCCTTAGTTTAGGAAAGTCAACATATGGTCTCATTATTGGTGAACGGGCGACCTCTATTAACCGTTAACGGAAACTTTAACAGGACGAGGAAAACTGATGAACCATTATGTCCAACGTGAAGTCTATATTATCTCTGGTATCTGTGGGCAGGTGCGCGCATATACTCAAGAACGCACGTGCAGAGGGTGAACGAGCAACTTTGTGGGTGATAAACCCTGCTTCCTCTACGTTAAAGCTGTTTTCTGCACAATTTACCGTAAAATGACTTGATGGGTGAAAAGCTCGTGTTTTACGATACATCGCAGCTTCTCGGCGCTCGTGTTCACGGTGCCATTTAAACAGCTCCACTATGGAAAGTTAATTATTGATTACTTGTAATTTATTTTCGCGTTCCGAGTTAATTTTGAGTGACTCTCCACGCACCACGTGTAAATATAGTAGTTTAGTTTGCGTAGATTAGAGATTAACGTATGCTATCTTCCTGATGCGGAGATTAAGAAATTAACGTATACCATTTTCCTGGTGCGGGGATTAACAGATTAACGTATACTATCTTCCTTGTTCACTCCAGTGTGAAATCGTCATCCTCATTGTCTGTAGATATATTATTACTTTAGGGCTGTCGAGCAGTGTTCGAATCCATGCAATACCACACAATGTATTATCTCACCTTACGCTGTGGGTATGTTGCGGGTATGTTATAGAGGTGTAGGAGGCAAAGCATAAGTTTGGCGGGGGGGGGGGGCAAGGTTTATTTGACCGAGCAAAGAGAGAGAGAGAATGGTGTGCCCCATAAGCGCACCCATTATGGCTGGGGTCCAGAGCTGATCTTTGGGGCTCCGGAAGTTTTTGGGTTTGGGATTAAATTTTTGTGTATTCTCCTGCTTTTCCTGAGAGTATTTTTCCTAATTTTTTACTGATACAGATTGAAAAGTGGGTGTGTATCCTACTCCGTTGTGTCATAAGTGTAATAGTCAGTCCCCTAGTACGGATAGTGGGTGGTAAAATGCTGCTGACTAGCTGTTTTCCCCACTTAGTATCATTGCTATATATACAAAATACGCATTCATAGTGATGAATATTAGCATTTGTTAGAGCTCTGTCCACTTCGGAGGATCAAACCCAGGATTTTAGCGTAGTAAGTACTTAAACTCACTGCTGACCCACTGTGGAACGTTCGTTTTTCTATTTTATTGAAATACTAATTTCCCTAGACCGAAAACTTGAACATCTATTGGCTAAAATCCGAAGTTAAAAAGTGGGTTGAATTTTTTATTTAAAAACAGTCTTAGAATACTAATAAAATAGAAATTTAAATCTTATAAAAACACCGGATCAAATGAACACTAATATTCTTTTTTAATGTCCTGCATAATATTGTAAGGGTTAAAATCAAAAGAACTACTGGAATAATGTATATTATAAATAAACTTGTATTCCCCAGTTTTATTTACAGTTGTTTTTGTTATTTTTCATTTATTACATTATTTTACATTGTTAGCTTAGTATACGGATTTAAGACTAACGTAAATTTACTAAGCTGGACGAACGTCGTGAGATGTTATCAAGATTACATCCAATAATATTAATAATGGTAACGGCTCGGCATGGCCAGGTGGTTAGGGCGCTCGACTCGCAATCTGAGGATCGCGGGTTCGAATCCCCGTCACACCAAACATGCTCGCCCTTTCAGCCGTTGGGGCGTTATAATATGACGGTCAATCCCACTATTCGTTGGTAAAAGAGTAGCCCAAGAGTTGGCGGTGGGTGGTGCTGACTAGCTGCCTTCCCTCTAGTCTTACACTGCTAAATTAGGGACGGGTAGCGCAGATAACTCTCGTGTAGCTTTGCGCGAAATTTATAACAAACCAGATGGTGAATCAGTGTATTCTAAATATTAAAATTTTTTTTCCCATCATAGTTGGAACAATTTATTATATTAATGATATTATTTACTGCCTTAATTTGTATTTGTGCTCAATGCAGGTATTTTGGTTTAATCAAAATATACCAATGATTTTATTTTTTAAAGAGGGCGTTGCTGTTTAATGTAAATATATATTTATTTTTTAGAGTTCTTTTATATTAACTACAGATATTTAAAAAGCTTAATAACCCAGTGTATAAACATTTAAATAGACGGACACACTATGATGGACTTAAGACAGGGTATTTGTCCATTTTTGGAGAATTAGATATTTAAAAAGTTATTTCTTTACTTCAGTGACACAACTGTGCCAGTATCGTTTTTTTTGGTCAAATTTGATTTATTATTAAAGCCTGTTACTGGCATATATAATTGTGTTTAAAAACAAACATAACATTCAAAGCCTACTAGTACACTAACAACCCTTCTATTTAGCATTCCAACTTGCACTGAAACACTAACCTTTAAGTCTTGTAGATAAATTCTCCAAAGAAAACAATTAATATCTAGATAAACGAGAGTTTCGTGAGGGCTGACGGAAATTATGCTGATACCCAATGTGCAGAGCACGAGCATACACTCATACGTCGATGACGTCTTAAACCGTTTCTTCTTACAATGCATAACAAAAGCAAATATATAATTGGAATTGATTCTTTTAGTTGGTAGGCCTAATGACCGTGCTTCTTATTTCTCGTGATGGCGCTGACGATCAAAAGCGGTGATAACCCTTTAATTTAAACTCCTTCGAACGATGTAACGACAAAGTGAAGGGTATATTGCCCACATTTGTGTGAATAAAATAATGTAAAATATATTATTTTAAAAATCGTGGTTCGATACGCGCTTAACAACAAACAAACAAAATATAACGTTTATATATCTTTTAATAACTGGTCCCTAAGACTCATTCCGTGCGTATGTCACTTAGGCCTACTTCTGTATGTCGGTAAGCTATAAAGAACCGCACAGTGAGCGTACGACGCACTCACTTTTTTAACAGGCCAACTACAAATAATAATAGTAATAAATCAGCCAGGAGAATTTCAATAAGACTTGAAAACTTAGCTTAGTGTCGATGGGATCTAGCAACCATATTAATCACAACATCAACAACTAGTTTGTAAAAAGATTTTAACGCGATATTTGTTGACTGCCCTGGTTTTAGTTGTATTCTGTTGATTATTCATCCGAAAACGTCATTTTAATTACAAAAATTAGGTTTTAATTATGAAGTAAGTTCAAAACCGAAACTGAGGCTCGGCATGGCCAGGTGGTTAGGGCGCTCGACTCGCATTCTGAGGGTCGCGGGTTCGAATCCCCGTCACACCAAACATGCTCGCTCTTTCAGCCATGGGGGCTTTATAATGTGACGGTCAATCCCACTATTCGTTGGTAAAAGAGTAGCCCAAGAGTTGGCGGTGGGTGGTGATGACTAGCTGCCTTCCCTCTAGTCTTACACTGCTAAATTAGGGACGGCTAGCGCAGATAGCCCTAGGGTAGCTTTGCGCGAATTTCAAAACAAACAAACAAACCGAAACTGAAAGATCACGTCGAAATCACGCGCTATACAAAAAATAACAAAGTTGTTGGCTGTTTTATCAGGTGTATTTCGGGAGGAAAAAAAAAAGGTTTATATGTTTGCTGTATCTCGGCATCATGGAAAAAAAATATATGTTTTCTATATACAGTCCTCGTGAATCAACAACAACAAATAAGAATTATATCCTTTCTATTTCTCGGTTATTATTATTTGTAGTTTTAGATACATTGCAAAAGATTTGAGGCCTCAACCTTAGTACTGATATTTAGAAACCTGATTAATTTTAATGAGAAAATTATTATTATTAATTTTATATATATTGCTCAATAAACACGTTTGTTTGTTTTTCGGATCTCGATGTTTTGATTGGTCAGTCTCTTAAGCCGCCCAAGCAATGTGTTGCTGTTCTTGGCAGAGTAAATAGGATTTGTGGTTGTACCTACAGAAACATTGAATACAAGTCTAAAAATATTATAATGTCACTTTAGAGGTCATTGGTTAGACCACATTTAGAGTTCAAGTCTTGGGCTCTTTACTTTAGAAAAGACATTGAATTATTGGAAATGGTTCAGAGGAGGGTTACTAGGATAATACCTGGGGTGTAGTGGTTGTCATATGAGGATATGTTAAGTTCTCTAAAATTATTCTGTTTTTAAAAAATAAGAGTTAGAGTGGATCTCATTGAGGTGTTTAAGATTGTTAAGGGAAATGATCTTATTGAGGTGTTTAAGATTGTTAATGGAAGTGATCTGATTGAGGTGTTTAAGCTTGTTAATGGAAGTGATCTTATTGAGGTGTTTAAGCTTGTTAATGGAAGTGATCTGATTGAGGTGTTTAAGATTGTTAATGGAAGTGACCTGATTGAGGTGTTTAAGATTGTTAATGGAAGTGATCTTATTGAGGTGTTTAAGCTTGTTAATGGAAGTGATCTGATTGAGGTGTTTAAGATTGTTAATGGAAGTGACCTGATTGAGGTGTTTAAGCTTGTTAATGGTAGTGATCTGATTGAGGTGCTTAAGGGAAGTGGTTGTGTAGAAACATCATCTTTGTTTTGTACTTAATGATTGGGACACTAATATAAATTTTGGCACGGTTGGAGTCATCTTCAGCCAAAAAAGCTTTATTTTTCTAACAGTGTGGTTGGCCTTTGGAATGAGCTGTCTTTAGATGTGGTAGATGCAGTTAATTTAAGAGAGTTTAAGGGAAAGTTTGATAAATATTGGAATGCTAATAGCTGGCTTTGAGTGTTTTATTTTTATATAAGAGTTTAGTATAGTGGACGGGATGGCCTAGGTGGATCAACAGGTCCATTATTGTCCTGAAAGCTACAAAAGGCCACCTGCTCTAGCCTTCCTTAATTTTGAACTGAATATTGGGAAGGCAGCTAGACAACAACACCCACCGCCACTTCTTGGGCTACCTTTGCCTGTCAGGGTAGTGGGAATTTTGAATATCACTCTTATTACTCACACACGGAGCATGAAACGTTTGTTTTTGCAGTAAAGGAACGCGAGCCAGATACCCTCAGATCCACAGCCTGTTGTAGCCACCGTACAATAACATACGAATCCTCAGCCTCAGTAATGATATTTTCTTTCATTATTTTCAAGATAACCGATGAACTTCAAACATCAATCTACCGCCATCTTAATCTTAGAAACATAAAAAAAATTATATTTTATGCTGTGGAATTAATTCATCATGAAGCTGGATTTCTTGGTCTCAGAATTCATAATTCTATTAATAATCCTGCGTCTGTTAATCACAGAATAATCTTTTCAATAAAACCCGGCTCTTATTAGTATAGAGTCCTCCCCATAAAGGAGCTGCTTTGGCTAATCGTATAATCTTCATCATCAGGAAACTATAATTGTTAATCATATATATATATATATA
>NW_013669050.1:95630-98520 GCF_000517525.1 Limulus polyphemus
AGGAGCTGCTTTGGCTAATCGTATAATCTTCATCATCAGGAAACTATAATTAGTTAATCATATATATATATATATATATATATATATCCTTCCCCAACAAGAACGCTGTCAGGTAATCAAAGATATTGTCTCAATCGAAAGGTGTAATTGTTTATCTTGTTTCCTCTAAGGAATTGCTTATTTTATGTCTAGATTTTTTGTTTTTGAATTTCGCGCAAAGCTACACGAGGGCTATCTTCGCTAGCCGTCCCTAATTTAGCAGTGTAAGACTAGAGGGAAGGCAGCTAGTCATCACCACCCACCGCCAACTCTTGGGTTACTTATTTTACCAACGAATAGTGGGATTGACCGTCACATTATAACGCCCCCACGGCTGAAAGGGCGAGCATGTTTGGTGTGACGGGGATTCGAACCATCAGATTGCGAGTCGAGTGCCGTAACCATCTGGCCATGCCGGGGCCTTTATGTCTAGAACTCCATCTTTTAAGAATTCGCATCTATTCTCGGAGGATACTTTTCAGCAGGAAGATACATCTGTCATTGTAAAACCTTTTTCATGGAAACCTTTGGCCCGGAATGGCCAGGTGGTTAGGGCACTTAACTCGCAGTCTGAGGGTCGCGGGTTCGAATCCCCGCCCCCACCAAACATGCCCAAGAGTTGGTGGTGGGTGGTGATGACTAGCAGCCTTCCCTTTAGTCTTACACTGCTAAATTAGGGACGGCTAGCGCAGATAGCCCTCGTGTAGCTTTGTGCGAAAATTCAAAAACTAACAAACAAACCATAGAAACCTTTACCACGCGTATCTTTTTTCGTCCATACGCCTCAGGACTTAATCCTAAACTGTCTTATTATGGTGATTTTAAAGATCAGGTTCTATCATTCAAGTAATAACTTCTACCAGAATAGTTGCTAAAATTCGCCAATAAACATTGCAATTAATAATAATTAGTCTTAATTATGAGTGACAGAAACACTACAGTTTACTTGTTCAAAGGCATTACTCTCACCACTTCATTTTATACTTAGATCATTCTCAGAAACACATCGCAAAAAAAAAAGAAGTTTTTAATGACTAACACTGTTGAAACAACGTGCTGAAACCCTGTCATGGTTAGTAGCAGTCTGCATGATAACTTCTTCTTTTTTATGATAACTAAGTACCTAAGTAATTATTAATTTATTAAACAGTCTCTGTCTTCTCTGGTTAAAAAATCCCCACTTCTGCACGTTTTCTCAGTACGACGAATTTGTGTTTCAACTTGTAGGAAAAAAAGTTCGATCGGGAAGGTGCAGTAATAAAGACAACAAATATAGATTCTAATCACCAACTGGGAAAAAGCGGAGACAGAATTCAAACTACTTGGAGTCCTGGTTGTGCAGGGCAAGAGTATTATTCGCTGCATCAGCTCAGACCACTAGACCAAAGTTCAAATTCCTGCTGTTCTTCTGTAAACGCCAGCAGATTCATAGGACGTTGATAAATTAGTAAATTATCGATCTCTGTTTCAGAACTGCACCAATAAGACAAATAAAACAATTTATATCCCGTTCCAAGCTATCGGTTCTATTTCCAGGACCGTCTTCTGGCCTACTGAAGAAAAAAAAAATGCAGCATCTGAGAATACAACATTTATAACACGTGTTAGCAAGGTAAAGTACCTGAAGCTCAAATTAAATGTACGTAAGTGAAAATTGTAGATTCTTATATTTGTCAGTTAATGGATTTTTTATTTTTAACATGTTGTGCAGTTATCACATTTAGAGGGCTTAAGATATGTGACCCCCCCCTCTAGTTCCAGAAAAAACAGAAACAAAACAGTTAGTCAAGTCATCCAATTACGAGTACATTAGGTCATGAGTGACTTTGGAAATAACCTGGAACCACATTTAATGACAGTATGTGGTCATTGTTCGTAAGCAGTGCTTGGTGTGCACCTGCTGTCCAAGCAGGTGATTTAGAACGGTTACTACTAGATGGCCGACCCTTTGTCGTTACATACACAGCTTGCCACAACCCCTCGGGGTCAAATAATGGTGGACCACACCCATAGACTTTTTTTGGGTTTTGTTTCGTTGTACAACAAAATTTTTGAATAAAAAAAAAGATAAATTTTAAAGTAGGCTTAGATGTTAATATATTTCTTGCTTTAAATAAATATTTTTTACTTTGAGGATCTGCCCTATGCGCATGTTCTCATGATCGTAATCAAATGTTTCGGAAAGTTTACGCAGGAATGTATGAGTTATAAGTTTGTGTCACGGGGGGGGGGCAGAGTTATAAGTTTGTGTCACGGGGGGGGCAGAGTTACAAGATACGATGACTAGGACATTCGTTTCTTTCTCAATTTAAATCAATATTAATATAGTTTCCAGGGGTTCGCAATATTGCTTAAACTGTTAACATTCATAAGTACAGGACTGATTAGAGGCTACATTAAAGAAAAGGCTTAGTCTTGAACAGTGGCGGAAAGTGTACAATAAAAGAAAAGGCTTAGTATTGAGTAGTGGTGGAAAGTGTACAATAAAAGAAAAGGCTTAGTCTTAAGCAGTGGCGAAAAGTGTACAATAAAAGAAAAGGCTTAGTCTTGAGCAGTGGCGAAAGTGTACAATAAAAGAAAAGGCTTAGTCTTGAGCAGTGGCGGAAAGTGTACAATAAAAGAAATACTTAGTCTTGAGCAGTGGCGGAAAGTGTACAATAAAGAAAGGTTTAGTCGTGAGCTGAAAGTGTACAATAAAGAAAAGGCTTAGTCTTGAGCAGTAGCGGAAAGTGTACAATAAAAGAAAAGGCTTTGTCTTGAGCAGTGGCTGAAAGTGTACAATAAAAGAAAAGGCTTAGTCTTGAGCAGTAGCGGAAAGTGTACAATAAAAGAAAAGGCTTTGTCTTGAGCA
>NW_013669050.1:99349-106786 GCF_000517525.1 Limulus polyphemus
AAAGGCTTAGTCTTGAGCAGTGGCGAA
This sequence comes from Limulus polyphemus, assembly GCF_000517525.1. Lineage (NCBI taxonomy): Eukaryota > Metazoa > Arthropoda > Merostomata > Xiphosura > Limulidae > Limulus > Limulus polyphemus. The sequence goes on from NW_013669050.1 coordinate 99,377, forward strand.
AAGTGTACAATAAAAGAAAAGGCTTTGTCTTGAGCAGTGGCGAAAAGTGTACAATAAAAGAAAAGGCTTTGTCTTGAGCAGTGGCTGAAAGTGTACAATAAAAGCATAAATAATTATCTGCTATAAATGTTATCTTGAAAACTGGTATGAACAGTGCCGAGCCAAGTATAGCGTGAGGATGTTTAAAAAAAAAGAAACCGGACGTCTGCAGATCGTGGGATTGAAACCCATCGCCGAATATTCTAGCTCCTTCAGACGTGGAAGTGTTATTATGTGACGGTCAAACCAACTATTTGTTAGTAAAGAATAGACCAGGAGTTAGTAGTGGGTGTTGTAGACTAGCTGCCTTCCCTCTAGTGTACGAATTCAAAACTAGGGACGGCTGGCTAGATAGCCCTCGAGTAGCTTTGCGCAACATTCGACAAACAAACACTTGGATATCAATCGTAAAGACGGTTCCGCAATGACTCAGATGCTTGTTGAATAAATATTAAACGAGAATGTTAGCCAGTGTGATATTTTTTTGGCACTTTATTTCAAAAATCGTCTGTTTATCTTTAGAAAATGTCTTGTGAAAATAACTTTCTCTTTCAGCCAAAGGTTATGAGATTTTTTAACACTGAACAATACATTAGATTGTTAGAAAACGTTTCAACTTACCGATAGGGAAAGTGATTAGATTAACTTTTTAAATTTAAACGGTTCAAATGAAATGCAATTTTGATGTTTTTGGAAGCATGATTTTTATAAACTCTATCAAGTTTCTCATATCGTGTTTTTTTTTTTTCGGGTTTTTTCAAGAGATGGTGGCAGTTACTCTTGAGGTAAGAGCGAAACACGCAAACGTGACGTTATTCCTACTTAAACTCCACCTCCTGACACGGCCGATCCAATAAAAATTGAAGATATATCAATTGATGGAAGCACAAACTATGAGGTAGCTGTAAAGTCGTAATCCGAAGATAAATTGATGTTAAGAGCTGAGCGACAACAACTATAATTGTTAAAGGTTTATTATAGGGGGGGGGGGGTATACTCGGCGAACACTAAACTACAAAGGATTGAGCGAAAACAAGGGTTTTGCCTTTCTTACTGACCGAATAGTCTGAAAAAAGTAACCTTTACGGTCTTATTTTTGTAATGATAACATTGAAAGATCACGAAGGCACGTTTCATCTGAACATTTTTTTGTATTCAAGGAAAATGAGCAGCCGTAAATTTTGCCAAAATTTGACACCAAACTTTGTTCTGTAATTAACCCTTCCTCGTTGTGTCCTAGAGTTGGCGGTGGGTGGTGTTGACTAGCTGCCTTCCCTCTAGTCTTACACTGCTAAATTATGGACGGCTAGCGCAGATAGCCCTCGTGTAGCTTTTCGCGAAATTCTAAACAGACAAACTTACCGCAGAGTCATCAAGTGGCTTTTAGACGAACTTAAACAAACACATTTTACAAACTTATCTTCAAATCTATTCATCTAAGTTACAGATGAAACTACTCACCAATAACTTGGGCTAATCTTTTACTAACAAATAGTGATACTGACAGTAACATTATAACGACCCCACGGCTGAAAGGGTGAGTATGTTCGGTGACGTTGCAGCGGAAAGTCCGAGAGCTGATAACGCTAATAATCGGGTTTCGATACCCACGATGGGCAAAGCACAGACCATTGTGTAGCAGCTTTGCATGTTACAACCAAAGGTAAAGGGGTTATCACATCAATAGTTCGGTGGTTTCTTTGAAGATTGGTGCTACAGAATTATGTTGAAACATCGCGCATGTACAAACACAGGTGACACATGAAACACGAAACGACTACAGGATAAAGTTAGGATAGTAGCGTTTAAGGAACAGTAATATAGTTACATATTTCCGTATACTGTTTCTCGTGACGCTTGTTTGTTTGTTTTTTCTATGAAAATAAAAATTCCAAATTCTTGAAGGATGTACCAGAGACTTTAAGTACAGTAAAAAGATTTATGTGTTTACGCAAAGGCGCGGGAACGAGGGTGCGGGAGCATCTCGTGGCTTGAAGAACATGGGTGCTGTGCACCTGCTACTTTGTTAACATGATTTAACACAATAATAACAACCGTATACATAGCTTCCATAATATACAAGGGCTTACAGTTTTGTTTAATGGCTTTCAGCGCCACCATTATAAAAAAAGTAGTACCCCCCGCTGTGTGTGTGCGAATGACTTTTTTAAGCCCGTTAATATTAATGGTCAAAATTGTACGCGATCTGTTCTATTGATATCGAGTTAACTGTTCTTTGTTTTGTTCTTCACAAAGAAAAACCATTTTTAATCTTTTTTGTGCAACGTAAAGAGTTGTTTATCGTTGTGTTGTAAACTAATACTTTCCGAACTGTTCAGCCAAGTAGGTATTTTATCGATAGGTTACTTTCATTTACTACTCGGTGAACATATACGATAAAAGATACACATTGAGTAACAACCATGCCACGTTTTTTTTCTTATTTTATCTTATTAAATGTATATATATATAATCATTAGCCAGCAATATTTAGAATCGTGGGGAAGGTAACAAATATGAATTTACAAATATATGAATATTCGTTCATGAACAGTGAATTCTAAACTTTGACACCGGTTTCACTCTGGCGCTCACTTCGCCACTAATTTACTTGTGATTAACGAATTCAACCTCTGTAATGAAATATCTGGAGTAATTTGAATAGACAAATCGTCTCAAGAAAAAAGTAATTTATTGTCAGTCTAGTTCAACTAACGTTGTGGACAATCGACCAACTAACTCTCTGGACGACACGTGCCGCATGCCCACGGGAGATCACATACTTCTATGTAAACAGTTAAATTCTCTTATAAAGAACAAACTTCAATATAAAACTGCCTTCTTTTCACATTTTCTGGATTTAATGACGTGAAATGTGTCCATTAGTTAGGAAATATCTCATCAAACTGCCTTCTTGTCACATCTTCTGTATTTAGCAACGTGAAATGTGTCCAGTAGTTAGTAAATCTATACACTACTAAAACTCTGAGATTGTTTGTTTGTTTATTTGTGTGCTTGTCTATAATTAAATACAGCAAAAACGACGCACAATAGCGCCATATTAGTAATGGAATGAGAATAGAAACAGAATAAAACAAGTTTCGTTAAAATCGGGCCACGGGTTACCGAATTAGCGCCGTTTTTCGGGTCACTTTTCGTACATTTCATTATTATAAAACTTCGTTTTCCACCTGATGAATCACTTTAAAATATCTTCTATACAACAATATATGCACAACAGAAATTAAATGATGAGATGAAAATGTGTTATAACAGCTCATAGAAAAAACAACAATAAAATAGACCTACAATATTATTGACTATTTGCAAATAGTAACTATGGAGACGAGGTAATAAAATGAAAATTAAGTCGAGAACAACAACAAAATTTTATAAACGAAAACCTCTCGCCGAGCATTTGCTATTATATTATTTCCCTGTCAATATTCCCATCTTCATTAAAAGACGTAAGATGACAAAAACAAGATTTTGAAGAACCTATCTATATACTACTAAAACTCTGAGATTGCTTGTTTGTTTGTTTGCTTATTTTCTCAGTCAAAAAATCATTCACACTACCGTTCGCGCTCTTTACGAAACTTCTTACTTCATTTTTTTGAAAAATGAATTGGTCTTTCCTTTTATTCCCGATCAACAATCAAATATATTTTCTTGAATTATGAATAACACGAATGGATTGAAATATTTAATTAAATTATCTCAAAATAAACCTTCATTTCGGTGCAATATTGAAATTAGCTTGAATTCTTCATAAACTCTGAATAGTGGTTGACCCAAGGGGTCACGGTGGTCTAGTGTCTTATAAAACTGGCTGCTTGTCACATCTTCTATAATTAGCGACGTGAAATGTGCCAAGTAGTTAAGAAATGTCTCAACAAACTGCCTTCTTGTCATATTCTGGATTTAGCGACGTGAGATGTGTCCAGTAGTTATGAAGTGCACATCTCACGTCGCTAAATCCAGAAGATGTGACAAGAAGGCAGTTTGATGATAGACCTGCTTGGGCTGCAGGATTTATTATATAACAGGCAAAGAATGCCAGAAATGATGCACGTGCTGAGATTTCTACTTAGGGAGCATACCTATATATATATAAAATATATGTATCACAGTAAAGTTGGGTGAATCTTTGGAAATAACGCATGATAATTTTATTATAAAAGTTTTTCATCACACATATTACTTGTAAAATCGAAAGTATTGCTGGATTGCAGCATTTTTCAACAAATCACCATCTATGTTTTGGGGAAATGCTGTGTTTGGAATCCACCACTGCTTCGATTATTGCGTTTTGCGTTATCACGCATACTTTGTAGAGAAACTGTGCTATACACCTGTGAAAATCCAGGGCTGTATTTTACTTTGTTGCCTGACTAACTTTTTTTTCTAAGTTCTAAAGCTGTACTAACTTTCAGCCACTGTACACCATGTTAGTCTTAACGAAACTTCAGGCACCCTTTCCAGGCACATTTTACACACCTCAGGAGCGTTTCTCTAGAAATAACACTATCGATGTAAAGAGAGAACCACACCTAAAAAACACATAATCATTAGTGGAGATAGTTTCTTCAGTATACAAATGTAAATGCTTAGTTAATTCTATGGAATTGCAATACCTAAACTAAGCCTAATCAGGTAACTGTTCCAATCTTAACTTCTTAAACTATAATAGTTGGTTATAGATACTTTGTTAGGCTTAACTTTTTTCACTGACATTTTAATATATAAAAATGGCTTTAATATCTCGATATCCAAGTTAAGCCTAATTTGCTGTCTGTATCAGTGTAAAGCGTCTATAACATCCTGATAGTAGGTTAAGAACTGGCTTGTTAGGCCTAATTAGTACTTAGTGTATATTTTCATGTAGAACACTGTTCAAGGTTAACTCAAGGATGAATAAAGTATATTTTCATGTAGAACACTGTTCAAGGTTAACTCAAGGATGAATAAAGTATATTTTCATGTAGAACACTGTTCAAGGTTAACTCAAGGATGAATAAAGTATATTTTCATGTAGAACACTGTTCAAGGTTAACTCAAGATTGAATAAAGTATATTTTCATGTAGAACACTGTTCAAGGTTAACTCAAGGATGAATAAAGTATATTTTCATGTAGAACACTGTTCAAGGTTAACTCAAGGATGAATAAAGTATATTTTCATGTAGAACACTGTTCAAGGTTAACTCAAGGATGAATAAAGCACGGAAACACCATTTCTTCCAAGCGCAATAATTTTAAAGCTGAAGTCAGCTCAATAAACTTACGTAAAGTATAACAAAGTTTCTATTATGTGTTTTGATTAACCTCTCTGTTTTGTATTGTAAACATTAAGTTTAAAATATGAACCAACAGTACGTGTCCAAAATATCAGATTCAGATCTGTAGAAAGAAACGTGTTCTTTATTCATCCTTGAGTTAACTTAGAACAGCAATATTTAATTGGACCAAATTTATTCGCGTATCGTTAAAACATTTTAATCAACAGTTGATAAAGAACCTTTAATTCTAAATAACCTAATAGTAATTCTATCTCGACGACTGCTGTGAAACATGGGCCTATTAAATAGAAATAACATCTTCATTTTAACAGTGTCCTTTATTCTTAAATACGAATAATGTGTATTAGATTACTAAATTGAGAAGAAAATCTGTCCTCAAGTTTTGTACATTTTTTACGTCTTTAGTTTCACAAGCTTCTTTTCAAATGATAATATCGAATCCCACCTAGGTGAGGTCAGACCTTATCTTGTTTGAAAATATAAATCACAAACAAAAAGTAGCACTAATTAAATCACCCAACCGGAGTACTTTTGACTAATACACAGGACAGGTCACGTTCATATTCGTATTAATGTCAGTGGTGTCTTTGAACCCTACATTTCAGTATTTTATATAGTCATCTGTAAATCGTATGAACATACTACTTTATATTTAACTTGGCACGCATCAATACAGCACCCAGAAACGAAGGGAAAAGCAAAAGGTGGTACCAAAAGTCACGAACGCACGCGCTATATTCCCATCCTAAGGTGTTTAGAGATCGAACAAATGATTGATCATGTTAACTTCGCTATAATTCCTAGAACTTGATAGAGGTAAACATTGACTTTCCCGTGCTTTGTTTGTGAGAGGAATGTTTCAGCTCAGCCACACAACAGCTGTTCGTATAATACTACAACTGAGAAATATTCTGCAAGACTTCGATTTTTTTTTTTACAGTTTTTATAAACCTATACAGTGCTAACTTCAAATAAATGTACTGCCACCGTAAGCGTGTCTAACGGCACGTCACGTCAGGTAGTCTACTTTGAAATTGATTGGGGAAATAAAAGGCAATTAATTAAAGCCTAATTAACGCTGATAATAATTCAGTTTGTTGACTTCACTGATTGAGAAAATCACCGGAACGTTATGGCTACGTTACACACCGCAGTAATAACGTTAACAACGCGCATGTGATTCTTTGAACGAAGAGAAACGCGGTAATAACTTCAATAACCACGCTTTTATAGTGAATCATTGTTATATTATTTTTGTAAGCTATAATGTTATTTGTTTATTAGATAGAAGCAGCTGTTGATTTTAATAATAACGTTAAGGTTGACCTAGAAAATTATAATTTGACGTCATAGATTTTTCGTATATCTGAAGCTAGATTATAATTACGATTGGTATGTTTTTCAAGACGATAGTAGAATGAATCAGTCAGTGTGTTAGATATCGCGGTTACTTTGTGCAAATAAGTTGATTTGATTTTACGCTAGTGCTACATTGTTAGAGGTTTGAACGTCATATGTAACGTAAGCCTACAAACATGTACGACAGTGTGCAAGATTGTAGATATGTTAAAGGGGGAAATAAACTTATTTATTATAGTTTAAGTGGACTGGAATTTTCACCATATGTTTTACAAGAACCCACCAACAATGTTTCAACATTATTAATAAATAACATGTGTTGACATTATCATTAAGTACGGTAGTACTTAATAGTAGGGATCGTCATGAAACAAAATGGCGGCCAAAAAATCGCTCGTTTAAAGCCACCTTTAAAATGTCTTGAATATTAACAATGACTATTTCATAGTATTGACTGGGCAAAACTAAAGCTGATTGTATTTATAAAGTCACCTAAATCTATATATTCATGTTTATGGAGTGAATCAAACTTAATTTATTTGAACGAATTTTCATCTAAGTAAGTAAGTAAGTAAGTGACTTTTCCAGACAAGTGTACAGAAAAAAAATAGCGATCTTTATCCTCTACTTCTTTCACAGACCTCTTCCGTCTGGGGTGGGTTCCCAACGATTCCTTTCTTATATATATATATATATATATATATATATAA
>NW_013669050.1:107789-111858 GCF_000517525.1 Limulus polyphemus
CCCACGCTTGGTATTGCTGGCGCACAAAAATATAAAGACAAGTAGGGATCGATATATACGTAACCTAGCCAACTATAGTAATATAGAAAGTTTTGATACTACAAAAAATATTGAAACAAGAAAGTTAAAACTACAAAAACTGAGTTAGTCAAAATTTAAAATCTCTGTAAATATGTTAGTCTGAGCCAAATTAGGAATAAATTTCTTGTAGTTTTGACTTTCTTGTTTAGATACTTTTTGCAATATCAACACTTTGTATATCACTATAGCTAGCTAGGTTACGTGTATATCGATCCCTACCTGTTATACTTGTTTAACAATATAAAAAAAGTTACAAAGACCATTAACTATTCAATATTTATATGCCAGGTTGCTAAGTCATAATTATTCATATTTTATAAATTAAATAACTGAGGATTTAACGCACATGTTTTGGTTTCTAGCACGACGTAACTAGGCTGAAATAGTCTGTACCTTACGTGTGTTTCAGACGTTTTAGAGAATCCACTGTAGATATGACGTTGTTAGTTATCGAATGGAAACGACCCCCCTTCTCCCCCCCCCCCAGTGGCAAAGTTACGAAAACCAAGCGATGTCAGGTGATTAACTAATGTAGACGATGAGTCCTCAATATGCAACGTAAAGCATCTAAATAACGAGAGAAAACGTAACGTCCGCAGAAATTTTTACGGGAGAGGCAAAGTTTTCCAGGGTGGGTTGGTGGGTGTAGGGCAAAGTAGTGTGAATATAATAAAAATTCATACACATTTGTTGAATGGATAAAGAATGAATTATGTTTCTCATTTTCCGGGGGGACTCCCCCCCCCCCCGCCGTCACCCATACGGCAGAGTCTATGTTTTATTGAGTTAACACAACCAAACTATGCATATCATATACTAATGCGTTGATCAACCTGAAACTACAAGTAATACGTTAAATGCAGAGTTTTTTTTATTGCTGTATAGGCCGAGGCCATGGTGTAAAAATATACGTGTTTTTACAAAGAAACTCAGTGGTAAGTTAGCGTTCTGTGTATATTATATACATGTTTATGACCCCTATACAAAACAGTTATATTGTACGTTGTTAACGAGGCCTATACATAGTACATACGACAACAAGACCTGTAAAGAATGTAGTTAAGTTAGCAAGTTCTTCATAAAATACACACATACTAGTGGGTCCAGAATAGGATAAGATCGTTAGTGAAGTAAGTATGGAAATTCGTTTCTGTTGATACGTTTGTTGGCGTATACTTATTATTGTGACGTAACTATGGAAACTTCCATCGATGGAAAATGTTTATTACGTGAAAAGAGAACATGAAAAAAAAATTGGCAGTTAATAAGAAGGATTACTAGCAAACAGTTGTAGAAAATAGACATTCTTATGTGGAAACACACTCTAAGCTAGGAACGGATTTGTTGGTAAGCTTGTTGACTGTGTTGCTACAGATTGATAAATGATGCCCACCAGCGTTCAACAACTGATCATATTTCCATATATAGTTTTACTTAAGTTGGCCTAAAGGTAAACGGAAGGTATTATGACAGAAAAAATATCACATATAAAACATAATAATTAGAAAATTCACATTTCCTTAAAGGATTAGAATTATTTTATTGTGTTATTCACACGTTTCAATAACTCTTAATTAACCAGATTATATTAATCTGGTTAATTAAGAGTTATTGGAGCTGTAGTATATAATCTGCTTAATTAAGAGTTATTGGAGCTGTAGTAATCTGGTTAATTAAGAGTTATTGGAGCTGTAGTATACTTTACTAATGAATAGTGGGATTGGCCATCATCTTATAATGCCCCCACGGCTGAAAGGGAAGGCATGTTCGGTGACGGTCTGATACGTTAGCGTTTTAGTTAATATCATACATAATAAAAAAAATGTATACTTAACATTTGAATAAGTTTGCTTATTTTCTCAGTCAAAAAATCATTCACACTACCGTTCGCGCTCTTTACGAAACTTCTTACTTCAATTTTTTGAAAAATGAAATGAAATATTTGAAAAATATTTCACGTTACATATCTTTCAGTATATACGAGTAATCTGCTTAATTAAGAGTTATTGGAGCTGTAGTATATCGTAGCCCAAAAGTTGGTAATTGGTGGTGTTGACTAGCTGCCTTCCCTCTAGTTTATCACTTCTAAGTTAGGCTCGGCATGGCCAGGTGGATAAGGCGCTCGACTCGCAATCTGAGGGTCGCAGGTTCGAATCCCCGTCCCACCAAACATGCTCGCCCTTTCAGCTGTGGGGGGTGTTATAATGTGACGGTCAATACCACTATTCGTTGGTAAAATAAGTAACCCAAGAGTTGGCAGTGGGTGGTGATGACTAGCTGCCTTCCCTCTAGTCTTACACTGCTAAATTAGGGACGGCTAGCGCAGATAGCCCTCGTGTAGCTTCGCGCGAAATTCAAAAACAAACAAACTTCTAAGTTAGCGCAGATAGCTCTGGAGTAGCTTTGCGCGAAATTAATCAAACAAAGAAACGATAAAAAATGTTTGTAACTAATATGCTGATAATGTAGCAGAATTTTTTTAGTGACGAAAATCAATGAAATACTTTTTATTGAGAAATCTTTGGGAGATACCCTTGTTTTTACTTTGGAAAATAGGGTTAAATATTTGTTTAAATATCCAACTTACAGTGGGATATTATATACCTACAATAAAATTGCACTCGAAAGACCAAAAACCATTGATATTTTGTGCTTGAATGATGTTTCTTGTGAGTTAGGTATTCAAGCAACAAGGTTTTGAATCTGCTATATGGGAAAACAAAATAATTACATAATTTTTTGTAGTCACATGTTTCAGTTTTGATAATCAACTCCTACAAATAGGCAGTTAGACCTGTAAAATTTTTACTTTTTTATTAGCACAGTTTACAAAATATAGAAGAACCCAGGAGGCGGAGGGTGTTTTCGACCGTTAAACTGAGAAGGTTGAACTATGAGCTTATCTTACACCAAGTTGTACTGTTTTGATTTATATATATATATAGATACTGTAGGATAAAGTTAACGCATGACGTGATGTACCCAATGTTTCCGTATGGCAACATCCCCACTTCAGAGGCATTTTATAGAACCAACCTGGATTTTCCCATTTCAAGGAACAGACCTGTGAAGACTGTGTATTGAATGGATACCCATCCCTGCGTGAAATCACTGTTTTGTGTCCGTGCGGAGTTCCCAAAACAGCAAAGCAAGCCTAGCTGTGTATTTTAGATAGATTTTTACTTACATCCTGTGAGTTAGACATCCACTTATTGGTTGCTTAGACCCGAAATGTGGTATCCGGTTGACTTAACTTGCTACTATTCCAATTGTTGTTTTTATGGGAATGTGCAGTGCATAGAACGACCACGTACAGTTACAGTGCGTGATCATCATTTTGTACATTCGTGAATTATTATAAATATCATAACTGCTTAATGTAGAAAGAAAAGTGTATGTTGTTGTGTTAATCGCGCTTTTGTTTGTTAGAAGTTATCAATAAAGACACAGTGTTTATCTGGACAAGGAATTTATCACCAACACTTGTTGGGACATTACAGAAATCTGTGGTGCATGATAGTTACTCAACAAAGTTAAAATAAGAAATCACGTATAGAAATTCGGTATAAAATAGTTAAATAAACATACTTTGGCACGTTTTGTTGATATTTTTGTTCATCAAAAACAATGACCGTTTAGAAATTGATTTGTTGCTTTAAAAACAAGGATTCTTTGGCAAGTTATTTATGTTATATTTTTGTTAAAAACAAGGGTAGTTTAAGAAGTTATTCGTTGATTTTTTTGTGGATAGTTTACGAAGTTGTTTGTTGATTTTTTTGTGGATAGTTTACGAAGTTGTTTGTTGGATTTTTTGTGGATAGTTTACGAAGTTATTTGGTGATTTTTTGTGGATAGTTTACGAAGTTATTTGGTGATTTTTTGTGGATAGTTTACGAAGTTATTTGTTGATTTTTTGTGGATAGTTTACGAAGTTATTTGTTGATTTTTTGTGGATAGTTTACGAAGTTATTTGTTGATTTTTTGTGGA
>NW_013669050.1:112799-117134 GCF_000517525.1 Limulus polyphemus
TTTACGGGCTAACAATATTATGAATACATTTCTATGTTTATAAGGTTCAAACAGTCACCTGACACATCACTTTTCAATATGTAAATGAGTGTAGTGCTCTACAGATTTGTATCTGTAGGCCAATTAGTGTGGTACGCGTAGTATTTCTTTTCGATTTCTGTTACATACAATATCTGCCTCAATACTTGCATCTTGGCTCAAGTTAACAATATTTTTAAACTCATTTTATTTGAAAAATCGTTTAACAGACTTTCTACAAAACTTAAAACCCATTCTGCCTCAATAGTTGAACTCTATTTGATATTAACAATGGTATGTATATATATATATATGTGTGTGTGTGTGTGTTAAAGATTTATTTTCTTTGTCACCACAGGTGAAATTAAAAAAGAATCTGTGACGTAGAGGTCTAATGCATTCCTTGATTGGCAGTACCCTTTGCTGTGGACTGTACTTTCGTTTATTTAAGGCTCATCAGCACAGCTTGGGTCAGCAAACCAAAGAAATACCACAATACTTCTTATACTGGTGAAGTGTATATAATATCTATAGTGTTGAGTCCGTTTTACTTCACCATATAGTAGCACAAACCTAAATTAATTTAGGTTACTGTAAGGTGAAGTAAAACGGACTCAACACCATAGATATGATGTTAACAGTATTTTAAACCTATTCAGCTTCTATACTTCCATCTTATCTGGTGTCAACAATATTTTATATATATTCAGCCTCTATACTTACATCTTATCTGGTGTCAACAATATTTTATATATATTCAGCCTCTATACTTCCATCTTATCTGGTGTCAACAATATTTTATATATATTCAGCCTCTATACTTCCATCTTATCTGGTGTCAACAATATTTCAAACCTATTCAGCCTCTATACTTACATTTTGTCTGGTGTTAACAATATTTCAAACCTATTCTGTCTCTATACTTACATCTTATATGACATTAACAATATTTTAAACCTATTCTGTTTCTATACTTACATCTTATATGACATTAACAATATTTTAAACCTATTCTGTCTCTATACTTGCCTCTTATATGACGTTAACAATATTTTAAACCTATTCTGTCTCTATACTTGCCTCTTATATGACGTTAACAATATTTTAAACCTATTCTGTCTCTATACTTGCCTCTTATCTCGTGTCAACAATATTTAAAACCTATTCTGTCTCAATACTTACATCTTATATGACGTTAACAATATTTTAAACAGTGTTATGTGTTTGAAGAGTAGTTTTCCGTGGATGTATGTGTTTAAGCTTGTTGACAAAGGTACTGATGGCATTAATAATTGAGCATAGCTAATTAAATATACCGTTCTTTCGTTTTTAATTATAATTATTATAATACAGTGTTTCGTCAGTCAGGTACGATATTTTCTAGCTGCAACTAGATGATATTCCTCGTTTAATATTACACTAGCTGAGGGGTGATTCATGGGAGAAGGGCTTAAAGGTGCATGCCAGGTTTGGTGACAGTTGGTCCTCGGTCCAGCAATTCGCCAGTTATAAGCTTTAACACACACACATACTGTCAAATAGTGGCTTAGATATTTAGAATATCGTTCATTCTAATATACTTAAAGTATCATCTGTTATCATATCTTTGGAATAACAAATAGTTTAGTCAGGAATCATTATGTGTTTGGTGGGTTAGAATATGGCAAAGGTTAGTTAATCTATTGTATGTTTTCTACTGACCTGAATACACGCCTATTGAAGCCTAGACTTTTTTCAACAGTTTGTTTTCAAGTTAATAACAACTTTCGTTGTTTTCAGCGTATAATTTAATTGGCACCATTTACAACTAATTAAACTTCATTAAAAAAAAGCATCTTGTCAAGTCGTAGATTGATTAGAGACATACAACCTATTCATCACGTGACAATAAAAAAAACTGAAACCATCACAGGAAAAGGAAAATTTAGTTTATATGTAGTCTGATTATGGAGTAAAATACTGTATCTCACTGTAGCTAACCCAATCAGCAAAAAATAGGCTGTTCCTCTTCTTTTTAAAGGCAGTAGCTGGTATATGTTCTTATCTTAAGCTGTTGTAAAACGAAACGTAAGATATTATCTGTGAGTGAACTCTACGTTTCTCAGAAACCTTGTGTCGTTGTATATAATACAGAACAACAAACAAAGTGAAAATTAGTGGATTGATGTGTTTATCACGAATCTAGAAGAATGGATATAAACACGAAGATACAACGTTAAGATTTTTTTATGTTTCAATTGTTGTTCTCACAAATAACTTACTACGTTAAAACACACAATCACGTAAACTCACTTATTGCTTTTACATCAAGTGTAGTTAAAACGGTGTTGTTAAACGGTTTAGCTAAAACAGTGTAATTAAACAGTTTAATTAAAACGTTGTAGTTAAGCAATTTAGATAAAACGTTGTAGTTAAGCAATTTAGTTAAAACAGTGTAGTTAAAACATTGTATTAAAACAGTAGTTAAAACATTGTATTTAAACAGTTTAGTTAAAACATTGTATTTAAACAGTTTAGTTAAAGTAGTGTAGTTAAGCAGTATAGTTAAAACACTGTAGTTAAGCAATGTAGGTAAACACTATTAAACAGTATAGTTAAAGCATTGTAGTTAAGCAATGTAGGTAAAACACTATTAAACAGTGTAGTTAAAACACTATTAAACAGTGTAGTTAAAACACTATTAAACAGTGTAGTTACAACACTGTAGTTAAACAGTTTAGTTAAAACACTAATAAACAGTATAGTGAAAATACTGTAGTTAAGCAGTATAGTTAGAACACTGTAGTTAAGCAATGTAGTTAAAACACTATTAAACAGTGTAGTTAAAACACTGTAGTTAAACAGTTTAGTTAAAACACTAATAAACAGTATAGTTAAAATACTGTAGTTAAGCAGTATAGTTAAAACACTGTAGTTAAGCAATGTAGTTAAAACTCTATTAAACAGTATAGTTAAAACACTATTAAACAGTATAGTTTAAAACACTATTAAGCAGTTTAGTTAAAACACTAGTTAAGCAATGTAGGTAAAACACTAGTTAAGCAATGTAGGTAAAACACTGTAGTTAAGCAGTATAGTTAAAACACTGGATTAAACAGTGTAGTTAAAACACTGTAGTTAAACAGTTTAGTTAAAACAATGTAGTTAAACAGTTTAGTTAAAACAATGTAGTTAAACACTGTAGTTAATATATTGTAGTTACAATACTAGTTAAGCAGTGTAAATTAAACGTCAGTTTTACCCCTTAAATTTGTTGTTCCTGCAACTGAGGCGCGTTACTTTTATAAAATACGATGACGTACAGATGTTTCTGTGATACCAGAGTTTGTGCACTGAATGAAATAACTTTGTGTATTCTTTAGTTAAATAGTTTAGTTAAACACTGACAGTGTTTTAACTAAACTGTTTAACTATTATTTCATTAAATGCACAAACTCTGGTATCACAGATTTTAACTAAAGTGTTTAACTAGTGTTTTAACTAAAGTGTTTAACTACAGTGTTTTAACTAAACTGTTTCACTACAGTGTTTAACTAAACTGTTTAACTAAAGAGTACACAAAGACGTTATATTCTATCACTTTAAAATTAGCACAAATAATCTTCGAGTAGACTTACACGAAATTCCACAAACAATTTAAATCAGAAACTTCCTCGTTTCTTTTTCTCTTTTAATCATGACAAATGTTAACTATCGCCGAGAAGTGGGAATAAAACCTGTTGCTGAAAATTTAGTTAATTGTATATCTTTACAAGTTTGGTTTAACTAACAAATACACAAAGTTGTTTCATTAAATGCACAAACTCTGGTATCACAGATTTTAACTAAAGTGTTTAACTACGGGGCAGCTATGTAGTCAACAGCACCAAACATCAGCTCGTGGGCTAATCTAATCGAATATTGGGATTTTGATTGTCACTCTTCTAACGCACACAAGGTTCCAAAGTGCGGGGCAGCTATGTAGTCAACAGCACCAAACACCAGCTCGTGGGCTAATCTAATCGAATATTGGGATTTTGATTGTCACTCTTCTAACGCACACAAGGTTCCAAAGTGCGGGGCACGTTTTGGGGGCAACATATGTCACATACAAAATATTGATCTCTACGGATGAAACACGAATAATAAATAATGCTATTAAACAGTATAGTTAAAACACTGTAGTTAAACACTTTAGTTAAAATCTGTGATACCAGAGTTTGTGCATTTAATGAAATAACTTTGTGTACTCTTTAGTTAAACAGTTTAGTTAAACACTGTAGTTAAACACTTTAGTTAAAATCTGTGATACCAGAGTTTGTGCATTTAATGAAATAA
>NW_013669050.1:117526-125946 GCF_000517525.1 Limulus polyphemus
TTGTAGAAACAAACACGTGAAAAAAGATGGAGACGTTTGTCGTTATTACTAAACGTCTTGTTATCGTTGTTTTCTGTCATGCGGTAAGTTAAGCGGAGTTAATTAGTTGGTAGTGCTTGTAATTCTCTCGGTTGTCGCTGAAAGCCTATAAGCTTTTGTTCAGACTGTTCCCCAGTGGGTCAGCGGTACTTTTACGGGCTTACAATGCTAAAATCCGGGGCTCGATTCTCCGTGGTGGACAGAGCGCAGACAGTCTATTGTGTGGCATTGCTCTAAAACGAACAACTCAAATATCAAGTTTTAACTTGATTATTTTACATTTCCTCACACATTCATAAAAGTCCAATGTAAAAAAAAAAAGGAAGAAAATATTTGATCGTCCAAATATCTATTTCTTGAACTTTTACTAAAATGTACTAAATACGTCATTCAGTGAAAAGCTTTTGTGTAAAATAAAGTTGTCTGTTTGTAATTAAGCACAAAGTTACACAATGGGCTATCCGTGCTCTGCCCACCACGGGTATCGAAACTCGGATTCTAGAGTTGTAAGTCCGCGGACATACCACTGTGCCACTGTGGGGGGGGGATAAAGTTGAATCGGCAATATTTTCTTTTCTCTCCCTCGTGGCTTAGCGGTAAGCTTGGGGGCTCACAACGCTAAAATTTGGTATTCGATCCTTACCGTGGTTCCAGCGAAGATAGTCTGTTGTCTGACTTTTCACTTAAAGAAAAACAAGCTTTGAAAACGTTTTTAATAATTTGACGTTACACACGTTTATTTATGTCTAGTATTACATGATGTTTATACTACTTACATCTGTCTAATGATATATCGTCAATCAATATAGGCGTAAGAATTCTATTTGATTTCCAAACAATTTCCGCATTTATTGATCTATTATAGACAAAAAGTAATCTAACAAGACGTAATGTACAGCCTCACAAATAAGTTTCTGGATTCGCCCCTGAAAATGGAAAGTCTGTGTTCTAAAAGCACTCACTTTTTTTTTTTTATATAGTACAGCAGATTTCAATATCTCAGCATATTGTACAACCGTCCAGAAGATATTGCTATCTATGTAATGTTCAATCATCCAAAAGATCTTAACGTTAGTATTGTTTAACAATCCAGAAGATGTTGACAGAAATATTATTCAATCGTTCAGAAGATTTTGCCGTCAGTATTGTTGAACCACCCAAAGGCTCTTAACATCGGTATTGTTTAACAATCCAAAAGATATTGACAGAAATATTGTTCAACCGTCCAGGAGATATTGCTATCTATATAATGCTCAACCACCCAAAGGCTCTTAACATCGGTATTGTTTAACAATCCAAAAGATATTGACAGAAATATTGTTCAACCGTCCAATATATCTTAACGTCAGTGTCAACAGTCCAGAAGGTTCTGATGCTATTATTGTTGAATATTCCATAATATATTGACACTATTTTCAAACAGTTAAAGTTTCTTGCTTAAATATGGCTGTCGTGTATACACATTCATCACCGTTTGCTATAATAGAAACTATATAACTAGAAAAACACGAAGGTTCAAGAAATCAGTTTAACACAAAGATGCGATACCCTATAACACAAGCACTTTGGAAAGGTGGACCTTTTTTCTTGAGGGGCATACCGCAGATGGCTTTTAATGTTGGGCGGCAATTAGTGAAAACCCCTTGTGATATAAAAAGAAACAACAGGACGGTCCCGCCTGTTATTCTTTTGTATTCTGTCGAAGGAAATAAGACCCCCCCCAAAAAAAAAAAAAAAAAGAAAAAAATTACAAAACAGAGCGGTGGAATTTGAAGGGTGTTAAAGGATTGAGTTATAAACCCTCACCTACAAATCATGAGGTTAGAAGGTGCCGCGAGGTAGAGCCTCTGTTTTTGTGTTTTTACTGAACGTGTCGAGGCAATAGTCTCTTAGATTTATGTTATTACAATTTACAGCTTTTACAACAAGCAAGATTTGTTTTTAGAACAGGTACGACGTTTGGATCACTTCTCAAGTACACAGGTTTTAACTATAAAGAACGTTTTAGTATTTAAACCGTACCTGTTCTAAAACCAAATCTTGTTTACCGTAAAAGCTGTAAATTGTAATAAAATATTCTTAATCAGTCAACTCAAAACGAAACTATTATATTGTAGGCTGGTGTTTGTAAAGAGCAAAGCTACACAATGGTCTATGTGCACTGTGCTCAACTTGGGCATATAACCTAAGCTTAGCATTGAGCCAGCAGGGGGCGTTACAGACTGTAAAAACCTTAATAACCTGTATGGCAGAATCTCTCGATCTACACAGACTGCTATTGCCGAGTCTTTATTTCATTTTTTGAAAATTAAGAATACTAAGTCAGTATATCCAGACTCTGGTGGTTCACGGCTTACAACGCTAAAATTCAGGTTTCGGTACCCGTGGTGGGCAGAACACAGGTGTGTGTTGCTTTGTTCTTAATAACGAACAGACAATATTTTTTTTTGTAATCACAGGCCACGTCTCAATATTCGATTTTGCCTCATATTTAGCTGCAATTTTCTATAAAAGGCTTAGTTATGAGATCGAACTTCGTATGTAAACTCGAATTTATGAACTAGGGGATTTTTTTTTTATATATATAGTATTGCTTTGCAAATTTTAAATGCTGCATCCGTGAGAGATGCCTTCTTTTGTTATAATTTGACACATGTTGAAATCGATTGTTCGTTCAATACTAGAGTGTTCATTAAAAATGGTCACAGTCACTTGGGTCACGCGCAGTTGCTGTGGTCACGGCTAAACAAGAAAAACCAATTCAATAAATGTAAGCAGATTAAATAGGTACGGTGTTGAATTTTATACATCCGCTATCTGTCTATCTATTTTATTCACTTGTTCGTGTTTTATTTAATCGTTTTCTATCTAAGTATGTGTGTCTAACGACTGTTTCATTCTGTCTTTCAACAAATTCGTTTGCCTGTCTGTCTGTTCCTCGCATGATGCCAAAATTTGCCTTCTACCAGAGATCAATTTCGAGTTTGTTGACGTTGACTTAGTCTGAGAGTATAGTAGGCAAGGCCAAGTTGCTGTCAACCTTGACGACTTAAGCGAGAAACCTGGAATTAAAACACCATTAACACCGGACAGTGTTTGTTTGTGGAGGCCTACAACGTTCCATTTTATATTCGTGTGTTTTGAGCTGAAAGAGAATTGGACAGCACAAGGAATGTAAACGTTCCTGAAAAAAATCGACAAAGATTTACTTGAACACTAATAAAATAGAAGACTACGTCACAGGTTCTACCAGCCTCAACTGTCTGGTCGTGTTGACCTGGATAGACCGAGGTCACGAAAATGTACAATAACCGCAAAATAACTAACGACGTGTTACATAGACCAGACACCTCCACAGCCAGGTTGTTAAACGTTCAGGTTTTAACTTTGTGAGGAATATGCATAAAGCATGTATATATTATTCGTGATCACCTAGTCTCTTACTAGAAAAACACGTACACAATTGAGGGCCTGGTGTTTAAGGTGCTCGACTCGCAAATCTGAGAGTCGCGGGTTCGAATCCCTGCCACCGAACATGCTCGCCCTTTCAACTGTGGGGGTGTTATAATGTGACGGCCAATCTCACTATTCTTTAGTAAAAGAGTAGCCCAAGAGTTGGTGGTGGGTGGTGTTGACTAGATGCCTTCCCTCTAGTCTATCACCGCTAAATTACGAACAGCTAGCGCAGATAGCCCTCTTGTAGCTTTGCGCGAAATTCAAAACAAACTAAACCAAATACACACACACACATATATATATACTTTACTGGTGAATCTGTCACTCTTGTACACACAAACCTGTACATATACGTATATCATATTAATTGGAAATACACAGTAATTTTCTGGTATACAAAATAAATAATTTTATGCCTTCATGCAATGTAATTACATGTGTGTTTCTATGAAAAGAAGATGATACAAGTTCCTCTTTTTCCTGGCCGGCCTGATGAGCCTTGGTATTGGCGAAAGGTCTCCCCGGCACTGAATATGGTAGATATGTACTATCCTTTGCTTTCACTAACGGATTCTTAGAATTTACATACAATTTTGGAAATAAGTATGTAAATGCTCAGGTGATAAAGATACAGAAGCCACAAACAATCAGTAATCGGGTTGTTTGACTTCTTCAGTTTTCATATATACCCATGCACCCTTAATTACATCCATATCTGGACTTTGTGTAACCCCTAGCCCTGGTCGAGAATACTTTTCCCCTGGTATCATTCACCACATTGTGTACATGCTAGAATCGCTGAAATATGAATATTTGCAGCAGCTCTTGTTCCTGAGGTAATAAAACAATGGAAAATAATCTCATTGTACCTGTCAACAGTCAGGGTGCCATCAATTTTGAGTAGATTTCGAATATTTGTGTAGTTCATACTTGTCCACCAGGATGCCTCACTTTAAATGTATGTTTACTGTGAAACCGTTTTCTTCTCGGCTATCGAACGAACTACTATTGATTATTGGCAAATAGGTTGATTTTACATTTTCGTGAATATTTTCTCCAAAATGTAAACTCTTCCTGTGACAGAAGCAAGTAAATTTCTAGACGTACCTGACTGGTTGTTCCATCCAAACTTCATTCTATAAGAAGGTAAAGTTTAAGTTTCCCACATAAAAACTGCCGCTGACTGTCTTCACTGTCATTACGATAATCAATAAGTCTATAAACTAATATGGTTCTACTTCTACTTGGAACCAGGACACAGTAAATCTTGTTTATTTTAGGACACACCTGCTCACAGTAAGATCGTTTCATATCGGATGCTGAATGCCCCGGTAGAGTAGAGAATAACATACGTGAAGATTAAGATATTCCGATAATATTTTACTTTTTAACTTAGCTTATTGTACAAGCTCAATTAATGATCCTTAGCTCATGAAGATATTTTTCTTTTGAATTTCTTAAAATAGTCTTATACTTTCTGTGGAGCCGTTAAACAGCAGTTCAGTTATTGTTTAAACAGTTTATCTACTGAAGACCTACCTGCTTTAACCTGTATTAAAACCGAAGGAAAACTAAAAAATAATGGGGACATAACAAATAGTACAAAAAGTCAACACTAGGGGGTGCCACTTAAAAGTGACTTCTCGGCGGTTCTTAATTATATTCTAGTTCTACAAAAACAAGATTTTTCGGTGGTTTAATATTCCTAATAATGAAACAACCCGATAGACTAGAAAAGATCTATTCTCAGTGCTTCACGTAGTTAATTTTTTTAACCTGCCTTCGTTTTTGATATAAATTATTATGTAATTATTAAGAGTAAAAAGTAACTTGCAAGATAAAGCAGCCAATCTTGTGCAACAAAACTGGTTAGAAGTGTTTGATATAACTTAGTACTAAAGGAGGATAAACAAATGCAATGAGTGGAGAAACCATGCTGGGAATACCGCGGAATTTATTTTTTTTGTAATTCTTATTGCTAACTGTGCATTTCTATGGTGTCCGATGCTGTTCTTACACTTTGAAAATATGTTTTGTGTATATACGGGTGAAATTTAGGAGAGCTATCGCCCCCTACTCCCCTGCCTACGGGCATGCGATTATATGTTTCTTCTCAAAATACGGTTGGTTGTACTGGGATTGTGAGATATTTTTCCAAAGCTCTATAAACTCTTACAGGCTTAAGTAAAAACTTTGGAAAATTCGCCGAAGACTGTTAGATTCTAAAAACTTTTTTTAAATATTTATTTTGAATTCAATTGTGTTATGCCAGGAATAAAATTTTTAATTCTTCTAAAAAAATAAGGCGAGCCCTCTCCAGTGGCACAGCGGTATGTCTACGGACTCACAACGCTAGAAACCGGGCTTCGATACCCGTGGTGAGCAGAGCACAGATAGACCATTGTGTATCTTTGTGCATAACTTCATACAAACAAACACTTGAAAATTGCCCCCTCCCAGTGGCACAGCGGTATGTCTACGGACTCACAACACTAGAAACCGGGTTTCGATACCCGTGGTGAGCAGAGCACAGATAGCCCATTGTGTATCTTTATGTTTAACTTCAAACAAACAAACAAACAAAAAATAAGACTAACATTAGTCGAAAATTGTAATATATTAATGAAACCCCCACAGTTATGCTAATGAAACCCCACGGTTCAAGTTTTTCCACTTAAAGATAACTTCGACATAGTGTGCATAACGAACAGGTGATTTCAAAAAAAACATTCTGGTTTAAACACAGGTGTTGTACAGTGATCTGATGGGGGAAGGGGCGCTGTGTCAAGGGATTGGGGGTTGCGTTTTCAGACTGGGGAACATAGCTAGTCTTTCAAAGTTATACTAAGTAGCTAATGTTATGGTAGTTCGGACCATGTATCGTTTCCATTCGTTCTTTAGTACTGAATGTGTAAGATGTGTGGGCATCCATCCGTGCCATCGTAGAAGAAGGAAGGACCCTGCAGGAAATTCAAAGGGGGGTGGGAGAGGGGGAAGAAGGCCTGCTAGGAGTGTCAATTTTGTGTGACGGGGCGGCCAAGAAGCTACCGCACGTGACTTGAGCCCGGCAGTTGTAGTTTTGGAAACCAGAGCAAATAGTGACGGTGGCGCTGTACGACTAGTCTGTGTGTTTCTGCACAGCACCTGAGTTGACTGTTCTGTGGCCGTCAGAAAGGAGTTGGAAACAAGAACCAAAAAAGAAAAACGCCATAGTTTACCGCGGGGCTCGGGAGTTTAGCCGAGCACAAGTTGACGACTGACTGCTCGTGTAAAACTTATACAGAGGCAGAACGGGGTAGCAGGCGGTTCTTAGCTGAAGCACGCGGCTAATCAGTTCGTCCACAGAGCTTGGAGTGAATGATTGCGTTGGCTCCGACAGTCAGATCTCTCGCAGTGGCCAACCAATTCGCACTCGTGCCTCCTCGGTAGCGTCTTTAAGACGTTGGAACTTGCTCGAGACGGTAGTGTTTTGCTTTGTGCAGTGTTGTTGTGCCTCTGGTCTCCCCTGTCTGGCAAGTTACGTGCACGAGACACAAAGGCTTCTTATTTAAGCACATGCAGTCCTGCTTGGAACTTCACCACCCTGATGATGGTTTCACAAGGTGTCCGCGGGGATCACCCCTTGCCGTGTCCATCAAAGAGGAGAACAGCTTTGTGGAGCCTGGATACCCACTGACCGCTGCCCTTGGTTCCCCGCCCTCGTCAGGGTCAAGCACAGGGTCGGGGAGTTTCTATGGTGGCCAGCACTGCTACTTTTCCGGCAAAAACTTTGATTCCTTCAATACAGTTCCCAGATTCGGAGTTCTTGGAGGATCGGGCTCTATGTATTCGGTAAATTTGTGTAATCCTCTAAGTTTTCGTTCTCTCTCTCTCTCTCTTTGCTCGTCCCTATTCTCTTCCGTTTCACGTACCGCGGGTGAGGTCAGGGGCATTGGGGGAGGAAGCTGTAACGAGCAGTGCAGGGAGCAACTCTATTGTTGATCCCAAACACCCCTGTTTTCATTACATTTTTTTTTTTTGTAAAGCTTCCAGTTGTTGATGGATGTATTGTGACCTAACTTTTTTTGTTCTTTAGATAATGTTTACGATCTCGAGATAACTACTATTTTAATGCGGTTCACGTGTAAGAATGTTTTGTTTATACAGTTGTTGTTTTCTTTTGGCATTCTACTAAAAGTTAGAACCAGCTCCAGCTTTTTGATATCTTATTCTTTTTCTGTTATATATATATATATTTATAAACTTTCTTTACTCTGTTAACAACACAGTCATTAATTTTTGGTTTTAGATACTTATACTTGTGGCATTTACTTAATTCTATATTTTGACGAATGTATCGTCTTATATATTGTTAATTTTCTTACAATCATTCATTTTTTCCCCTAATTATAGAAAACGGCCTTGGTGTGGCCTCCTCCTTCGGACACTTATGTTAAGTCAGCTGGTTTTACAGGCGCCAGCCCAGCTGCTTCCGTGCGGCCAGTGTCACCCTCGTCTGGCCTGGTACATTGGATGTCCATGATGGCTGACCATGCTCACGTGAATATGCCCGCGCACCCGTCGCCGCATGACGTCCACTACATGTGGAATGGCGTTGAGGTACATTTTCCTTCTAATATCATTAAATATGAATTGGTGCATTTCAGCTGTTTGACCGATCACATAATCTTTGAAGCTACATCCAGTAATATTTATTAACCCAGATATCAACATGAATGAATAAATAAATATATCCGTCTTTCTATATGTATGTGAGTAACATATGTTTATTGTTTTAGTACCAACAGAACACTTACTGCAAAACAGTGTGTAACATATATTTATTGTTTTAGTACGGCTAGAACACTTACTGATAGCCAGTGTGTGTAACATATATTTATTGTTTTAGTACGGCTAGAACAGTTACTGATAGACAGTGTGTAACA
>NW_013669050.1:126679-130074 GCF_000517525.1 Limulus polyphemus
GTTCTGTTTTGGTGACACAAGTGACACCATGTTTGCGTTGCTTTAGTTCTTGTCCAATACGTGATATAGCCAAAACATTTCCCCAGTTCTTTTCTTTTCCTCAGTCTGTTTATTATCACTAATATCGATTTGTATTATAAGTATTGTATATTTTCGTACTTCTCTCATGCCATAATGTCAGTTCGTACTAAATCTTAAAAGTAGCCCGAACTCTGAACCGTAGGCTCTACTTATCCAATCTCTATGTAGTCAACGCTAGCGTATTTTAGCTTGATGTTGTAAATTATGTAATAATGTCTTATCTGCATGTTCAACACTCGAAATTTTCCAGTACTAACGTTCGCGATCTATCTAGGTTTATCTAGCAAGAGGGTACTTTATTCCTGGACAACGGGAAACATATGTAGTGCTAAATGACCCAACATCATTCCGTTTAGTTAGTAAGTACCCATACCCTCGTAAACACAGTGACTTCTCTCACAAGTAAATCTGTGCTGTTTCAACTGCTTTTGAAACGATTTTCCGAGTTACTTGTAAATGTTTTATCAGAAATGTTTCATGAGGCTGAAAGTGGTTTCTATATAAATTGATTGGTCTTGAAGCAACCGAGAAGTATCATATATATAAAACTAGTTTATCCCGAAGTAACCAAAAATATATTTTTTTAAACGACTAGGCTCCATGTAATAAGCAGTGTTACCTATAATATGAATGGTATCGAAGAAAAAAAAAAAGGCTTAAGTACAAAATGACTGATCTCCAAGTACCCATAATAGTAATAAATACAAAACGGTTGATCTCATTGACTATAATAGTGTTAAATACAAAAATAATTATCCCATTGTGACCAAAAAAGTGTTAATTGCAAAAAGATTGATCTTCAAGTGACCAAAAAAATTTAAATACAAAACGACTGACCTTAAGGTGATCAGAAAAGGCGTTACATGTTACAAGGAATATTGAACGTATAGTATCTTACTTTAAGGAGGTCCTTTAGTCCAGTAACTTCAGAAAAGGTGTTACGTGGAACGTTGAACGTATACAGACTCTATAGTAACTTACTCTAAGAAAAAATTAGTTACCTGAGCTGGGGATAAAGATTAGTTATTAATATTTCAGTAAAATTTAAAAATGTTTTGTAGTCCCAACTTTTCTCTTTGTTGATAACATAACAAAATGTTCGCGGAGCGTTTCAGGTACCCCTGTCTGGGTTTATGATCTAAATAAGTCTGGAAAATCGTACTTTTTACATTTTTACGTATTTGTATATTGAACGATAATTTCAAGATGACTGTTCTAACTCTAGCTTCTTGTTGTTTTTTAAACATAATTTAATTATTACTTGTGGGGATTCCCAACCTTTTTGTTCCTCTGTAACCCCTTGGCCCTGGGGCATTCTGACAGGTTCCCATGTACCCCTAACAATTAAGGATCAAAAACTGATAAAATTTATATTGATTTTATATTATTTTATTATGAAATCTGTATATGTGGACTGCATAAGGATCTTATAGTATTGATAACATCAATACATTGAACTCAGCGTATATTTATGTGAGCCATTTTGTCTGACTGTAGATAACATAACACCATGTAAAGTGTATACCATGGTTATACTCTCAGACCCCCTATGTACCCCCTGAGAAGTGCAAATGTACCACAGGTTGGGAATGTCTGGTCTACGACATTGTTGGTCATATACGAGTTACACCAAATAATTAAAAACAAACCATCAATATAGCAAGTAATTCGACAGCAGTTCCGTATGTATTTCATGCAGAAAATGAGAGGGGTATCACGAACTCTTTTTGGCCACTTCTTTACTCAAATTTCTCTGACAGGCAAATGACTTAAAAATGTATGAATATTATACAGCGGATAAACTATGGACTCTCTGTAGTGAAGGGAATGAAAATATGTTTGTTATTTGACGGTCTAACATTGGTTTTTGAAGACGGAGATATTCATTCCGTAGTAAATGATATTAAAGATGCATTGTTTTATCATTTTCTTGTTTCGCGTTTACATTGCTTTATGATTAACAAAAAACGTTAACGCATGTCAGTTGTAATAGATCAGATTTAGTGAATGATTAATGTGATATCAGTTTATAGCGATAATATTTGTTACTGCTGTACAAAAAAAACAAGAGAATTAACTTTAAATCTTTGTGATGTTAACTACACTCTGTCATGTGCGCTGAACACAGTTTTAATAGTGTCAGAAAACAACTTCTGTGTCTTAATTACAGTTACTTCCTGTCGAAACTTAGAACTGAAAAAAAATCTTTTTTTTTAATACTACATAGTTAAGCTTAAAAAGGTAGCACAGAAATGATAGCTCGTCCTAATAACGACGAGGACGTGCTGGAGTGGTTACGAAACACAAAGCACAAGCAAAATAAAAATAATAACATCAAAGTCTAAGTAATCTAGTGACGTAATAAGACCAAAAACAAATTAGTCTATGATAATAACATCAAAGTCTAAGTAATCTAGTGACGTAATAAGACCAAAAACAAATTAGTTTATGATAATAACATCAAAGTAAGTATTCTAGTGAAGAAATACGACCAAAAAGACGAAATAATTAGCCGTAAGGAATAGCCTCTAAGCCCAATTTTTTTGCTTTACTAATCAAGTAAAATCATAAACGAACTAGCTTAATTAAACACCGTGAGATACGATTTAAAATGCTAACGAAATAAAACTAAAAACATATTAGCTTAAACAGACGGTTTTTAATTTGAATTAGCTATAACTGTACTGTTTAAATCATAGACTAATTTGTTTTTGGTCTTATTTCGTCACTAGATTACTTAGACTTTGATGTTATTCTCATAGACTAATCTGTTTTTGGTCTTATTTTGTCACTAGATTACTTAGATTTTGATGTTATTATCATAGACTAATCTGTTTTTGGTCTTATTTTGTCACTAGATTACTTAGATTTTGATGTTATTATCATAGACTAATTTGTTTTTGGTCTTATTTCGTCACTAGATTACTTAGACTTTGATGTTATTATCATAGACTAATCTGTTTTTGGTCTTATTTCGTCACTAGATTACTTAGACTTTGATGCTATTCGGTTGGATGATTTTGTTTTTGGTCTTATTTCGTCACTAGATTACTTAGACTTTGATGTTATTATCATAGACTAATTTGTTTTTGGTCTTATTTCGTCACTAGATTACTTAGACTTTGATGTTATTCTCATAGACTAATTTGTTTTTGGTCTTATTTCGTCACTAGATTACTTAGACTTTGATGTTATTCTCATAGATTAATTTGTTTTTGGTCTTATTTCGTCACTAGATTACTTAGACATTGATGTTATTCTCATAGATTAATTTGTTTTTGGTCTTATTTCGTCACTAGATTACTTAGACATTG
>NW_013669050.1:130901-133369 GCF_000517525.1 Limulus polyphemus
TAGATTACTTAGACTTTGATGTTATTATCATAGACTCATTCGTTTTTGGTCTTATTACGTCACTAGATTACTTAATCTTTGATGTTATTATCATAGACTAATTCGTTTTTGGTCTTATTACGTCACTAGATTACTTAATCTTTGATGTTATTCGGTTAGATGATTTTGTTTTTGGTCTTATTACGTCACTAGATTACTTAGACTTTGATGTTATTCGGTTGGATGATTTTGTTTTTGGTCTTATTTCGTCACTAGATTACTTAGACTTTGATGCTATTCGGTTGGATGATTTTGTTAACCACTCTATGTCCGCTAGAATGTTATTTCATTATATTTTGGATATTGTTTTAATAGCAAGATTTTCGACTAGTATTCGTAATCCAATCCAATTTAAATATATTGTTAAGATATTTTCATGATATTGTAAATAATACCAGTAAAAAATATTGTTGCTCACGTCTGTAACAATGCATTTCAACCACAACACACACACACAACCAAGATCTTATGATAGGCCTAACACAACGTTTTATGACAAATTTAATTGTATCATGCTTCCCCAACTTCCAAAAGGTGTTCACGCCGTAACAGTTGTTTGTAATTTTGAAATGATAACCTAGGGAAGGCAGCTAATCAACAGCACCAGCCGCCAAATCACGGGTTACCATAATCGAATTGGAACTGGACCGTCACTCTTATAACGCACCCACAGCCCCAAAGCGCGAAGCGTGATTTTATGACAACGGGATATGAACAATGGACCGTTAGCCCTAAGATCTGGCCGGCCATGCCAATTGCAACGTTTTGTTAGATATGGTGCTTCTTCCACATGTACCAATGAAGCCCTACTTTGAGCTGTACAGAATATGCCAGAATGTGTCATCTGTTAATACTTGTGTTAAAATAAAGTTTCTATTCTGTTATAAATATGAAAAAGTAAAATGGATGGCGGAGTTTGTATTTTACGGGTTTTAACACTACCTCAAGTCTTACAGATGTGTATATACATATATCTTCTGTACTGTAACACCTGTTTCCTTACACGTTTTCTTAGTAGTGAATTGGTAGCCTTTACGTGATATAGATTTTTATTGGATTTTAGTTTTGTTCATCTATTTATATGTAAGGGGTTTAGTATGTTATATTATGTTAGTCACGTGACTACATGTTTCTGAACTACATTTTGACATTTCCTAAGTAGTGCGATGTGACGCCATCGCAAACTGATCGCGTTTGAGATGGGTATTTAACAGTTCGTTCTAACGCAAAATGTTCGTACACTCAGATCATATAGATGTATTTAGGCCGGGGTTATTAAATTTTAAAGACGGGGATATCTCTTGTATATAATGGCATTGGAAAACAAAAGAACATGTATCAACTTGGGGCGCCAGGACCATTCAACAAGAGACCTGCTATAAGTCTACCTATCTCCAGCTAAAGTAAGCAAAGTGCGGCGACTTGTAATAGGTGAGGATTCAATACCATAAATGTCAGTGGTAAAAGCCATCCACATGCCCCAGGCAACACTATGCAACACAAATGAAGAAGGATCTCCATTTGGAAACTACACTGCAGGGCTACTAGAGAGATGCACAGTCGACAGGTAGGGCATAATCGTTTGTGTCGACATGGACTATATATATATATATAGTAGGTGGGGCTCGGTAGTGTAGTCTTTGTTTGTAGTAACATACATAGTATGTGACGTGACACGACAGATCGTTGTTGAATTTGGACAAATCATACTTACAACCACAGAGCTAATTTAGCACCACGCCTGTAGTAAAAGAATAGACGTGAATGGCGCATGAAGTGTATTTGAAAGTTATTCTGTGCATGTAAAAAAATATACGTCCCCTAACGTACAAAGCTGTCTTTCAAAACAGCCCATTGCGAGTTGACGTACATTCCTGACTTTCAGTGCTTCTGTGTGGGGTAGCTTTACGATCGATGATAAAAGTTGTGCATCAAAACAAGCGTGTTATGTGTGATTAGACAGCTTCAAAGCTCGGTTTGTGTATCATCTGTTTTATCGTAGTTGTTTCACGCTCACAGAGTTTATAGGCTTATTTTTATAGGATCTAATCTATCTGTTAGTAAAACCAACTGGCTTATTTTGGTTGTGTTCTTTGTAATAAAAATAATTGATATCTTAATTTTGACTTCTGAACTTAATACGACGTAATATATGTAGATACTGATTAACATATTTCCTTATTTTTATTGTTATGATAATTTTTAGTTGTGTGTTTTATAAATTTGCATGCTCATATTTTAGCTGCCTTTTGTCAGTGTTGTTTAATAGCAAAAATTGGCAGTATATCATAAAATATGTTTGACAATACAAACCGACGTCATCTTTCAAACAATAGTTACATTGTCTACTTAACATTAAACAATAGTTACATCGATAATGGTTGGAGACGGCTTGAATGGATAATGAAGAAAAACTTTAATATAAGTTT